>NC_090187.1:42723503-42828503 GCF_024679245.1 Pseudorasbora parva
ATCCATCATCCATCTGTCCATCCGTCCGTCCGTCCGTCCATCCATCCATCCGTCCGTCCGTCCATTTATCCATCCGTCTTTCTATTTGTCCATCATCCATCTATTTGTCTGTCCATCCAGCCATCCATCTTTCTGTTTGTCCATCTATCTATCTATCATACATCTGTCCGTCCGTCCATCTATCTATTTGTCTGTCCATCCATCTACTTGTCGGTCTATCCATCCGTCCATCCATCCACCCCATCCGTCTTTCTACATCTGTCTGTCACCCCATCCGTCTTTCTACATCTGTCTGTCACCCCATCCGTCTTTCTACATCTGTCTGTCACCCCATCCGTCTTTCTACATCTGTCTGTCTGTATCTCAGTAATAACATTTTCACTTAGTTATTTCTTGTGTAAAAACTGCATTTCGGTATGAGAACAAAAATGTTTTGCTTTTAAAAGTCACTGTAATGATCCCTCCTGTCGTTGCACTCATATTTTGATTTGTCACGATATTTTCGTTGCAGAGTTGATGGTTTAAGATTTGATCATTTGACAGAATTGTCAACTTTTGCCTGTATTTTTCTTTTGGATTTGTTTATATTAACTCAAAGATATGATTTAATATGCACCGTCTAGGGTTCACCAACTACATGAGGAGCCCTGTCTGTGATGTGTTCAACCCTCAGCACAACGAGATCAATCAAGACATGGATCAGCCTCTGTGTAACTATTTCATAGCCTCTTCCCACAACACCTATCTGACCGGAGACCAGCTGCTGTCCCACTCCAAGACGGACATGTACGCGTGGGTCCTGCAGGCCGGCTGCCGCTGTGTGGAGGGTGAGATAAAACTAAAGATACCAATGTGTCCAACGGTTGTAAATAAACTACGTCTTTTTCTGTTTGAGCCCTGTTTGTGACCCCTGTTTGTGACCCCCTGTTTGTGTTACAGTGGACTGTTGGGACGGTCCAGACGGGGAGCCTATGGTCCAACACGGTTACACTCTGACCTCTAAGATCACCTTCAAATCTGTCATTGAGACCATCAACAAATACGCCTTTGTGAACAATGAGTGAGTACATCCAGAGTGTTCCTTTCGTGGGCATCGGAACCATTGTGTGTGGGCGGGACAAGACCCACCCACTTTTTAAGACCAATGATATTGGACCCCCTCACTTTTATCGTCTCTAATTCAGCACGTCTGCTTACATTGACTATCCCTTAACCGAGAAACTTATTATTAAACACATGTTAAACGCTTTATTTCCCCTTTTCTAATATTATCTATTTTTTTTATTGAAAATAAATACCTTTCCGATCTGATATGTGATGGGGAAAGCGAGTAGAGCGAGTGTGGCAAAAGGCGGATTCGAACATATGCTAGCGATTTGCATCAAAACTTGATATCTTACCCCTACTCTATAGCCACGGTAAATAAGTCAGTGATTTCTGTCATTATGTCTGTCCCAATCAATTGTTTAGTAAACGGCACTTTTTCTGTCTGGACACGGAGCATAAGAAACATGCAACTTGTTCATTATCATTATCTGTGAAAATGTGGATGTCTATGGCAGTTAAATGAATATAGCCTTTTTATTAGACTATTGGTATTGACTGGTTTGAGGTCTTTTTTGGTATAGGGGGATATGGCCTAAAACGCACCATAATGCAGGAAATCACATCTATAAAATATTTTTTTTTTCTGTGGGAGGCACCCCCAGACCCAGCGCAAAACAATTTCCCCACCTATCATATTTTGCCTTACTGACCCACCCACTTTTTATTTGCTTCCGACGCTCATGGTTCCTTTCATCACTTGACGTTCATTATCATTAATGTTCGGTCATTACTTGATGTCAGGAAATAATTTTCTTCGCATCTTTAAAAGCATCACTCATTTAAAACAACCATACGTTCTCTTTTTAAAAGTTCTTTACACTTAAAGGAAGGATTTCATCACATGCGATACTCTCACTGTCATATCAGTGGCCTACAAAAACAGTTTTATTTTACATAAGGGTAAAATATTGGTCATCATGTTGACATCACACGGCCAATACCAGTCCCTTTGACCAAAAATTAGGGCTATCAAATCATCATGATCATGATTAATCATGATCTAAAGATGATTAAACAAGTTTGTTTATATAACGTGTGTGTGTGTGTGTGTGTGTGTGTGTGTGTGTGTGTGTGTGTGTGTGTGTGTGTGTGTGTGTCTCAAAAAAATTATAGATTTGTCAGTGCACTGTAAAAAAAAAAGTGTGATCAATAAGTTTGTAACATATTTTTTTACATAACTTTTTCAGCAGAGTAGTTTTAAGCTCTTTTTACGTTATACAAGATTCAAATAATTCAAATAAAGTCAATTGAATGTGTTAAGTTGAAATTACTTAAACAGCCAAGTTGATTGTACTTAAATATTTAAGGCAGCAACTTTTTTTTGTTACAGTGTAATCATCTCCACAAGGGCATTTCATTTGTGTTCGACCGCTTTCTGTTCATGTGTGATAGATAGACTGTTATCTCAAAAACTCATTCAGATGGGCCTGCAGACCCTGAGTTTGCTTCTCTTCGTCTTACGATTGTCAGATACTGCACCCAGTGAGTTGCATTACATACAAATTATATTTAATTTGTTGTGGAAGATTGTTTTGTTTTTCGCCGTGAGGATAAGTACAGTAATAATAGAAGAGGACTTGTACCACTGCCTGGATGCTCCTAGAAAACTACCTGCCTGTGTCTTTAATGGCGTTTTATCATTAAACAGCCACCTGTTTCAGCTAATGGCTCACCATAATGGAGCAAATGAGCTTTTAGCACATGCACATCACATGCAAATTACGCTCGGCATATCCCATGATGCCAGTGATTACTATCACTGTAGGCCCACTGGGCATCTTTTTAATCTTTCCATTTCCCTCTTTCTGATTCTATTGTTGTTGTTTTTCATGTATGTGTGTATTTGAGTGCAAGGGTTTCCCATGATTCCCACACAGACCTGACATTCAGGTAGAGATTGTCTGAATCGAATTCAGTCATTTTCAAACAGCAGATTCAATTTTACATTTTCTCAACACTGAAATAGATACACACCCTGAAATAGTTGTGCACTCCCTGTTATGTAAAATATATACAATAAGTAAAAGTTAATACATTTTTCAGTAACACTTTATTTAAAGCATTAATCCATTACAAAATATTTTTTAATGCATTAATTATGCATTGTAAGTCACCTTCTAAAGCATTGTATGGTCACTATAATACACTTTTAGAAAGTATAAAGCATTAAAACACAATTGCAGATGTAACAAGGAATCTGTGAATACTATAATGCATTTTAACTTAGGTTATAATTACTTATGAAAATATATAATGGATTATACCACACATTTCAAATACCTTTATGATGCACTATATGTAAAGGCTTTTTCTCTTACAAGTTTTTGCATGCAGAATTTTAAGTAAATGTCATATGGAAGTAAATTAACTTGGCTAGTTAAAGTTTGTTGAGTAATTTCTACATAATTAAAGTTTACTTTGCAATACTCTGTTTCAAGTGCATTTCCCTCAAACAATAAAACACTCAATTAAGTCATGCTTTTAAAGCCTATAGAACATAATTAGTAAATAAAATAGAAGATATTGTGTTGACAACATCTCTGCATAATACAAGTAATGTGGTACCCACCCGAATACAGAGATCTCCATTACTTAGTACACAATACACAATAACAGTAACATTCGTTAGATCGTTTTTGAGTATGAATGTGTATTTTGAGAAGAAAATGAACTCCAGATGCCACAAAACAGCAAGTTACTAAACCTAACAACAAAAGCAATGATAAAACAGTGTAACTACAGCTGGAAAACAGTGGAAAACGCAACCTAATTCATGCCCCAGTGCATTTTGGGAATACAAGTAGGTTTTTCTTAATTTTAAACGTTGATATTTAAGCTTTAATTTCTACAAGCTTAAATTGAGTACTAAAATAGAAGGGTTTTTTTTAATTCTTGCCTGAATTAACTTATTTACTGTAGTATTTACTTCACCACAGAATCATTTTTATCAGAATCCATGTGAAAAACAACTTAATGTATATTTATTCCCAGAAAATAACTTCATATCTTGTGCAGTACATTTATCTTAGGCTTTATTGGAAAACGAGACAGAAGACCAAAAAATACAGATTTTTGCTTCGTAAAATGTGTTTTCTCACATGCTTTTGGAAACACCTGGTTAGAGAAATACGAATAGAATATGCAACGTGGAGATCTCAGACTTTGAGTGAGAATCAAGTGTGATGAGTGTGCAGATCATAAAATGAAGTAAACAGAACAAGAAGACGACAAGGGAAAGAAAGTAGAAAGAGCGACCAACAGGAAAAAGGAAAGAGTGAGAGAGAGAGAGAGAGAGAGAGAGAGAGAGAGAGAGAGAGAGAGAGAGAGAGAGAGAGAGAGAGAGAGAGAGAGAGAGAGAGAACGAGTCGAGATGAAAGAAATGCCGATAAAAGGTTGATGTCAGAGGAAGGCTATGGAGGCAGGGAGCAGCTGCTGACTGTTCTTGCTGCTTTCCCTGGTTTGTGATTACTGTCACCCTCATCCGTTGTCTCTTCTGTCTCCTGCTGCATCAGGTTCCCCGTCATCCTGTCCATAGAGAATCACTGCAACATTCAGCAGCAGAAGAAGATCGCTCAGCACCTAAAGGAGATCTTCGGAGACAAGCTGGATGTGGAGGAGGCCCTGAACAAAGACCCCAAGCAGATCCCCAGCCCCAACAGCCTGAAAGGAAAGATACTCTTAAAGGTATAATGATGTGAATTTCCACACTGGTACAGGCTAGTTTTGTTTTGATGCTGGTCTAACTAAAGCGCCTATTTCACCGAAATTACCCGGAACAATTTGTAACAGGAACTTTTTTTTTTACACACTGTGAAAAATACTATTGGTTTAACTTAAAAAAGTAAGTAACCTGGTTGCCTTACAATTTTACGTTTATTGAAATTAAAAAATTTGAGTTGATACAATGAATAAAATTGGTTTAATAAATAGAAACTCTAAATATGATTGTGTCTAAACCACATAAAAAATTTGATAAATCATGAAAATAGCACAATTTGGCATGTTTCACTGCGTCATCACAAATAAAACACTCAATATGCTTACAAAATCTTTTAATAATATTTGAATAAAGGTTTTCGATTCTCAAAAATGTTAATTGGACTAACTCAAATATTTAATTTCAATGAACTCAAAATTTTAAGGTAACCAGGTAACTTAATATATATATATATATTAGGGGTGACCCCTAATAGTCGAAGATTCGATGCCTCGATATGCAGGACCGGATTCGACCACTGATCTCATGGTCGAATCTTCGCGGGTGTTATGAAACGAGGATCATACCATTGTGGCAATATGGGGCTGCTCAATATTAGTGCTATAAAGACGTGTCGCGGCGCTGAGCGATTGCCCCTTTAAGGGCACTGAGCTTCGCACCGGACTGGACTCGCCGCACCTTTAAAATTCGAACACATACACCGACAGCGGCATTCAACGCCTGTCCGCAGCAATTAAATGTATATTTCCCTCAAATCGTGAATGTACATACTGATTTCACCCTGTGCTACAAGATACACTCATCGTGCAGCTCTTCTGTCAGAAGTCGATTCAAAATTGAGCTTGCGCGTATATAATGTTCACGTCTGCCTGGTGTGAAATCCTGAGACACGGCGCTGAGCTTCAGTCCGGTGTGAGACCCCCTTTAGATACAATCGGCTTAAGAACGTGCAGTAAACACACTCAAAGGGTTCTTTTCCTCTGTAGGCAGGTATTTTTTTAGGTTTATTTATCAAAATGTTCTTTTATATATTTGTGTGATGTTCTATGTTTCGATTGGGGGTTTTAAATGTTATGAGAGAACGGTTAATTTACGAATGTGTAGTGTAAAGTTTTGATCACTTTATTAAAAGTGGTGGCTGTGTGCCGTGTGTAAGGTAAAATAAAAATAGTCTTAGCCTCCTGCTGACTAGTGCCCTGCCCTTCCCAACCCATATACCGTTTATTTTTTTTCCGGTCTATGGTTTACACACACATAGATGATTCGACTATCGGTCGACCATAGAGAGATTCGAAAAATCTGATTCGAATGTGTAAATCCTTAGTCGGGGACACACCTAATATATATATATATTTTTTTACAGTGCAGGAACTTTTTTCCCCCCAGACCTGCTACTGTCTGCTTTTCTACTGCGGTCTAGAGTACCGTGAAGATTAGGCAAATTAGTCCGGTGATGTCCTCCCAGTCAGTGACGGACAGTAATCAAATTTTGCTGGTTATGTATTGGTTTACTAAAAAGAGGTAATTAACAAAACGGCGTAAAATAGCACTGATACTAAAGCGTATTCTGAAAGCTTCTAAAGCTAGATTTAAAATGACAATGTATGTTATTATCTGACCATGAGATTACTGAGACGAAACACGCCATCGGACAGAAAGAGCAATACGGATATTTACTGAACGCAGAACAAACCTCGCAAAAGACTTGAAATAAAAAGGCTGAGTGAGCTCAACCAATCAGCATGTTCAGCGCCCAAGTCTATACCCTTGAAAATCCCTGAACTTTGAAAAAGTACAACCTCGCGAGCAGGGCCGTTTGGAGGGGGAAATATCCACGGTCAGGATTTTTGTTAAGTGATAAATACATTTTTTGTTTTTTTTCACCAAACCCCATCATAAACCACCTATCAAAACACGTGTTGCACGGTCTTTTCTTAAAGGGGTCATGAACTGAGAAATCACATTTCCTCGAGCTTTAAGGGTGCGTTCACACTTGTAGTTCGGTTAGTTTGGTTCGTTTGGTCCGGACCAAAAAACAAAAACAAAACATATAGTCCTGGTCCGCTTAGCGTTCACACTGGCATTTTTAACAGCGAACCTAAAGTTACCGAACCAAAGGCTAAGGGAGACGCTCACAACCTGATTGGTCCGCTTATATGACATAGGAGCTCGCTTACCGAACATCCAAGACAACGCTGTGTGCTGGATTAAATGCGGTCATTGTATGCGTGTACATATGGCATTATTTTTACCCGCTGAGAACTCATGAAGAGCTCATAAAATGTTCAAAACATTCAAAACAGCAGCAGGATCTCCTCTGTTGTGCAAAAAAGAGACGGCCGTCGTCCGCTCCTGCTAATAATGGGCAACAGGTCCTTTGATGAGAAGAACCAGGTTTGCTTTTTGTGTGTTTTTTCTAGCATTTTCGAAACATGCTCGTCGGATCAAATATTGATGAGGCTCTTCCTCGTTGCTCCACGTTTGCCCTCTGACGTTAACGTTACTTATTCTGGATACGCCGATCTTTCCGCGTCGTCAAATCAGCTGACTATGCGTCACATCTTGTGACATTACGTCCTGTTTTTGGTCCGTTTACATGTCTTTGGTCCGTGTTGCATTCATATATCAATCGAACTGCACCAGAGTTGGTTTGGAAGCGGACCGAGACCCATCTTTTTAGTGCTCTCGGTCCGCTTGTTTGGTGCGCACCAGGGTTCAGATGGCAGCGTTCACATATGTTCAGATGAACCGCACTAACCGAGCAATCGCACCAGGGTTCGTTTTAATCCAACCAAACATGACAAGTGTGAACGCACCCTAAGTTAAAGTAATTATGTTTATGAA
Organism: Pseudorasbora parva; assembly: GCF_024679245.1. Classification (NCBI taxonomy): domain Eukaryota; kingdom Metazoa; phylum Chordata; class Actinopteri; order Cypriniformes; family Gobionidae; genus Pseudorasbora; species Pseudorasbora parva. The sequence continues at coordinate 42,731,173 of NC_090187.1, forward strand.
GGCTAAATTTAGCCACTGTCAATGGAAGGAGTCCTTCCGTCACAATGTTAAAAAGAAAAAGGGGATAAAAAGTCATGTTTATGCAAAACTAATACAATCACTTAAAATACATAATAACAAATTCAATCTCTGTAATTTGCGTGATTTGTGGAGAAGAGGAGAGAAGTATCCTCAACTCAAAGAATAAAAAAGAAAGGTTGCAAACCAGTTACAAGTTGAAAGTTAGGATTTATTTTAAGAAGGATATCATGCACCTGTTGAGGGTGTGTTGACCGTTTGTGTAGTTGGATGATTGAGCTCTAGAAATATCAATGAGGTGGGCTTTGAAAGGATTTTTTGACAGTTACAGATTTAAAAATAACACAAAAGTGGGAATAAGAACCTTAAACTCTAATTCAACCCTAAACTCTACACTGTAAAAAATAATTATAAAATAAAGAAAAGTTAGCTGTTTGCCTTAAAAATTTGAGTTCATTGAAATTTAAAATTTTAGTTAATACAATGAACATTTTTTGAGATTCGACAACCTTTATTAAAATATTATTAAAAGATTTTGTAAGCATATTGGGTAATTGTGTGTTTTAATTCTGATGATGCAGTGAAACATGCCAAATAGTGCTATTTTCATGATTTATCAATATTTTATGTAGTTCAGATACAATAATATTTGAGTTTATATTTATTAAACAAATTTCCTTCATTGTATCAACTCAAAATTTTAAGGCAACCAGGTTACTTACTTTTTTAAGTTAAACCAACAAAAACCAACAACATTTTTTTACAGTATAACAACAGTTCTATTTAGAACCACATCTTATGCTAAAGGGGTTCTTCAGAAAGATATGGTTCTAAATAGAACTATTACTGTCACTGTTCTGTTTAGTTTTGTTCATGGACTTTCAGTTCGTTTTCATTTGTCACTTGTTTCTTTGTGACTCCCACCACTCATCTGTCACCAAAGTCAGTGTCGTTATTAGTTCATATGTGTCAGCTGTGTGTTAATTATCATCCTTGTTTGTGTTCATAAGTTGTTCCTACCCCTGCACTCCTTGTCCGGTCACCGTTATGCTTTAGTTGTGTTGTGCTATTACCTGTCTGGCTGTCGTTAAACTGCTGTCACGATTTACTCAAAATAAAAATGAGAGCTGAAAAGGCGTGGATAGGGTTATTTTTACGGCTGACCTTATGGCATATGTATTGGTTTAGGAATTTCCCTTTCAGATGCAATATTCATGGGAGGAGAGTATTTCAATTGATCACCTTTACTAAGGTTTCCGCTAGTCAGTTTACTGATATTTGTGCTATTACCACCACCCAAAAAAGGCTAATTTGTGCTGTTCTTGGTAGATTGTGTAGGTCATTATGGAAATGATCCAGCTGCATCTGTGTTCTTTAATTTGCACGTTGTCAATACTTTCGCTGATCTTTCCACTCCCACCGGCGTTTTTTTTGGAATTGCGCTTTAACACTAGTTTGCCTTGTTTAGTAAATCTGGCCCTTACACTGTAGAGAATCATCCGACATGATTAGGTGTGATCTTTTTTTCTCATTATGCGCAAATGTAGGATTTCACCTAAAAAGAAAAAGAGAGATTTTCTGTCATTTACTTGACCACGCCATATCAAAACTGTACAACTGTGGATCATAAATTAAGATATTTTGAAGAATGTCCTAGCTGCTCTTTTCCATAGAAGAAAAGTATAATGTGAGTTTGCTGCAATGGGCATTCTCAAACTTGTAGCATCGTCAGTAACATCAAACCGCATTGGTTCTTGAGTTTCAGTGAAGCTTCAGAAGACAAAGAATGTGTGGACTTTTTTAATGGTGCTTTTTTTGCTTTTAGAACTTGAAAATCCGTGAGCTGAGACATTTTTATAGTAGACAGAATGTGGACAGAATATTATATTTTGGCTTAGCTATTTCTTTAAGAATGTAATGGGATGACAGGTGGTCAGTCAGATGAGAAGAGAGAATTGCTTTGTAAATACGGACGTCATTGTGCCAGTGAGGAGCTTGGCATTAGTAAAACTGGTCAAGACAGATGGCAGTGCCAGCCTGAGACTCTACAGGACCCTCCTAGTTGAGCAAATAGTGACGGCAGACTCTCAAACCCAGCAGGAACCCTTGTGATTGGAGCACACTTGAGTAAATCCCCACACTCAAACACGGGTCTCTTTTGATAACACACACACACACACACACTTAAACATGTCACAATGTCAGCTCTCACCGCCAGACTTTGTTCCTGCAAACTCTGTAGGTGAAAGGCAAGAGATTGATTTTCCCTCGCCTTGCTCTCAGACAAATGCATTTGTGAGAGACCAACAGATGAGGAGGAAAAAAGGGCTTGCGCTTGGAGTTCAAGGTTTAATGGCCCTTAAACCTTAGGGTTGCAATGCTCTAGAGTGTATTAGACACTCTTAACACCTGGTATTAAGATATATTTTAGTAAACAATGTTTTGAGCTCGTCTACTTTTAATGTTTATGTGTTAGTTCAGCCGGCGGAGAGTAGAGGGTCTTTTAGAGGCTGTTCGTGTGCATTTGACCACATGAGCGTCTACACTACGAAAGCAATCCGCCAAATGCGTTATCAACTGCCTCTGGAAGTGGTCAAAAGTGGACAAGCTCAAAGTGTTTCAGAACCTGTGTACACCTGTATTAAGAGTTGTCCACTTGTGGTCCAATCGACCAAAAAGCATCTTTATAAAACGGTTAGGTCAATAACTGCGTTTTATTCACGCTAAACACGGCTATGACTGCTTCACCCAACGGTTTTCTGTATCACACTACCCTTAGCAACCACTCTAAGCAACTTAAACATATGTTTGTTCTCATTGATATTGTTCATTGAAGCTGTTACGACCCGCTCGTTGAAAGTCGCAACATAAAAAGGGGAAAACGGACAACACTTCTAGTTAAAGAAAACTAGTTTATTAAAGGGAAATCAACACCACAAAGAATGAATATAAACAAACAGAAGTAAGAAGAAACAAATAAACATATAATAGAATATATGAATACACTACATGACTTAAGAAATTACAAACAAACATGAATGCGAAAATAATCAATAAGAGCTTACATCATTACACAGAGCCAACTCTAAGAAGGTCTATCACACAGAGGAAGCCACTGATAATGATACACATAACTCTTATATACACCTAGTAATTGTCAATTAGCACAGGAGACTAATCAGAAACTCCTCCCAGTTTGCCCAATTAGGAAGACAGGAGACTCAGGGTCGTCACAGAAGCTTGTATTATTATAAGAGAGAGAGATTGGGTGACTGAGGGTTACACCTGCATTGAGATTTAGCATATTCCTTTAGGACAGTCCTATGTTCATAATAAAAAAATCTGTTGAATGTCCACTGAGATATCTTGTCATTTTAACAGTTCCCATGTCCTGACACTGACAGTGCTCATTTGTCAGTTGCATCTTGTTCCAGTGTTCACAAAACAACTTCGAGTCCTTTCAATATAAAAGTATTCGCTATTAAGTGACTCACTCATTAAGACGTAATAACGTAACTTCTGTTGCTGTCGCTGATCTATATAGAGAACATTTATATTGATCAGTGGTTGCTGTTCACAGTCAGGGACTATTTTTTCCAGCGGAAGGAAGGCTTTTAGTGATGTTACTTAAGGAAAGTTGCATTGATGCATATATTTTGGCTTTAATACTTTTATTGTGTGGAAACTGTTTTATAAAAGCAGTAAGCACCTTGAAGCCGTGCTTTATGGTGAATTTATAACAGCTAAGGTTTGACTGTAAACTACGGCTTCTTGACCCTTTTATAATACCAGGTGTAAACAAGGGCCTTAAAGGAGTACTTCAGCGCTGGGAAGATGAATCTGTATTTAAACTGGGTTATTAATGTAGTACAAATGTGAAATTATTTTTTAATTTGGTGCTTTCTAGACTGAGAAAAGACAGAAAATGTATTTTTGCCTCATGGGGATGAAAGACAACAATTCCCAGAATGCTTCGCTGCCCTGTGAGGCCATTCCCAAAGCCACCGCTACTAGATTACTGAATCACTTTCACTTTCCCACCGCGACCGCGTTCATTTTCATAAAATCAGTTCAGTTAGAGAACGGACACTACAATAAAAAACTGAACGTGTCTGTTCAATATGTGATTTAGCCGCTGAGGGAGACTCACAGCCCAAAATGCTGCAGGAGTCAGAATTGACAGTCATGGATGAGCTCGTGATGAGAGCTGAGGTAAACATTCAGTTTTCAGTTCATGCCTTTGAAAGCTTAACTTTCATAGGATTTAGTTTGAGAAGTTGAAAGACTTACTTTGCTCTGCTGGCCGCACCGTTTCCATGAAAGCCTGAGGCTGCAGCTGCGAGCTGAGTGCTGTGAGTGTGATCTCCATCCCCCATGCGCGAGTTAAAAACATGCGGAAATGGCTCCCTCTGCTGGCTGTAGTCTTTAGCCTCTGGCCAACAATTCCTCCGATGACGCAAATTGACGATATTTGCATCATGGGAGGAATTTTTCCAGAAATAAAATGAATAAATCTCTTGTCTCAGGGGGATATGAGGGGGGGAAGCACAATCATTCGAATATACTCCAGGGTTTCTACAAATACAAAGCCATATTCTAATCGCTGAAGTAACCCTTTAAGACACTGTTTATCCTCAGTGTTAGGTATTATGGGTCACTGGCTTCCTCTCAACTGAGGGTCCTCTGTTTTATGAATAAGTAATTGGGAATGAAGCACAAATGAACACAACCCGAGAAAACATTACATTGCTGTCTTCCTAAAAAGATAATGTTACTTCAATGGCCCCCGGGGTTGCATTACTCCACTTATCTTTCGTCTGAGGCCAAGAACCATTAGTATGGATTCAGTTCTAGTATCAATATCTGAGGTGCTGTGTCAACACACCGGCTTAAAGGTGCTGTCGATAGCTTAAACAGAGGTGAAACACTATCTAACACTCAATATTGGAGTTGTTTGCTGACAAGTAAGAATAATGGGAGCATTCATTTCTCCTTTTTTTGTCTGTAGGGGAAGCGTCTTCCTCCGTACCTGTCTGCGGATGCTGAGGAGGGTGAGGTGTCTGACGATGACAGTGCTGATGAGATTGAAGATGACTTCAAGCTGAAGAATAGCCTGGTAAGACTATAACACACACCGGTTAGGATTGAGCAGAAGGATTGATTACTAACACACACGCACACTCAGCAAAGAGATCTTTGTACACCTGGACAGGCACTGACACAAAAACCTTTTGGATAACTTTAGGGTCGGATGTGATCCCATAGCGGGACTGTCATTCATTAGTAAATGAAGGAGAAAAATGTTCAAGAAAGATCTTTTTAATACCAAGTTATAAAAAAAAAACATCAGATGTATGACTGATATCATCTTTTAAGTTCAATGAGTACAACCATTACAATGCGTCATATTGCTCATATTTGCTCTTATTAAATATAAATATTACAAAATCACTTATTACTTATTCTTTCTCATTATTTATTCAGTGTTCTGTGTAGGTAAAGCATTTAAGCATCTCTAAAGTTGTATTTACTTAAAAGGCTTTACACTTTAAAGGGATCCTATAATGCCCCTTTTTAAAAGATGTAAAATAATTATCTGTGGTCCCCAGAGTGTGTATGGGAAGTTTTAGCTTAAAATATCCCACAGATAATTTTTTAGCATGTTAAAATTGTAAAAATTGCAAAGTTTTTGTGTGTCCCTTTAAATGCAAATGAGCTGCTGCTCCTGCCCACTTTCCAGAAGAGGGCGGAGCTTCAAGAGCTCATGTTAGCAGCTCGGATTACCTCACGCAGACACACACTGAAAATGTCAGAAACTGTTCAGCCTTTTATGACTAAACCGGAGTCAGAAAATGATGGAGAGACTCAAGAAGAAGAGACAACTTGTAGAATGAGACAAGACGTTTCTGAAGGGATAGTTGATGACTTTATGAGTTAACGATCTTCAGTCATTGATTAGCATATTCTGTCATGATAATCTTTAAACCGCTGGTGTGGGAACTGATGTGAGATGAACCAGAGAATATCTGCTGATGAAGAGAGAACAGGGATAGTTTAGTTTAATTACGGTTATAATATCTGCTGATGAAGAGAGAACAGGGATAGTTTAGTTTAATTACGGTTATAATATCTGCTGATGAAGAGAGAACAGGGATAGTTTAGTTTATTTACGGTTATAATATCTGCTGATGAAGAGAGAACAGGGGTAGTTTAGTTTAGTTACGGTTATAATATCTGCTGATGAAGAGAGAACAGGGGTAGTTTAGTTTAATTATGGTTATAATATCTGCTGATGAAGAGAGAACAGGGATAGTTTAGTTTAATTACGGTTATAATATCTGCTGATGAAGAGAGAACAGGGGTAGTTTAGTTTAATTACAGTTATAATATCTGCTGATGAAGAGAGAACAGGGGTAGTTTGGTTTAATTACGGTTATAATATCTGCTGATGAAGAGAGAACAGGGATAGTTTAGTTTAATTACGGTTATAATATCTGCGGATGAAGAGAGAACAGGGGTAGTTTAGTTTAATTACGGTTATAATATCTGCTGATGAAGAGAGTGCAGGGATAGGTTAGTTTAATTACGGTTATAATATCTGCTGATGAAGAGAGGACAGGGATAGTTTAGTTTAATTACGGTTATAATATCTGCGGATGAAGAGAGAACAGGGATAGTTTAGTTTAATTACGGTTATAATATCTGCGGATGAAGAGAGAACAGGGATAGTTTAGTTTAATTACGGTTATAATATCTGCTGATGAAGAGAGGACAGGGATAGTTTAGTTTAATTACGGTTATAATATCTGCTGATGAAGAGAGGACAGGGATAGTTTAGTTTAATTACGGTTATAATATCTGCTGATGAAGAGAGGACAGGGATAGTTTAGTTTAATTACGGTTATAATATCTGCTGATGAAGAGATAACAGGGGTAGTTTAGTTTAATTACGGTTATAATATCTGCTGATGAAGAGAGAACAGGGATAGTTTAGTTTAATTACGGTTATAATATCTGCTGATGAAGAGATAACAGGGGTAGTTTAGTTTAATTACGGTTATAATATCTGCTGATGAAGAGAGAACAGGGATAGTTTAGTTTAATTACGGTTATAATATCTGCTGATGAAGAGATAACAGGGATAGTTTAGTTTAATTACGGTTATAATATCTGCTGATGAAGAGATAACAGGGGTAGTTTAGTTTAATTACGGTTATAATATCTGCGGATGAAGAGAGAACAGGGATAGTTTAGTTTAATTACGGTTATAATATCTGCTGATGAAGAGAGAACAGGGATAGTTTAGTTTAATTACGGTTATAATATCTGCGGATGAAGAGACAACAGGGATAGTTTAGTTTAATTACGGTTATAATATCTGCTGATGAAGAGATAAAAGGGGTAGTTTAGTTTAATTACGGTTATAATATCTGCTGATGAAGAGAGAACAGGGATAGTTTAGTTTAATTACGGTTATAATATCTGCTGATGAAGAGAGGACAGGGGTAGTTTAGTTTAATTACGGTTATAATATCTGCTGATGAAGAGAGAACAGGGATAGTTTAGTTTAATTACGGTTATAATATCTGCTGATGAAGAGAGGACAGGGATAGTTTAGTTTAATTACGGTTATAATATCTGCTGATGAAGAGAGAACAGGGATAGTTTAGTTTAATTACGGTTATAATATCTGCGGATGAAGAGAGGACAGGGATAGTTTAGTTTAATTACGGTTATAACTGAGGGACTCAAGTTTTCACCCCCGCCTCTTAAGACATCCCATTTCCTTCTGGAGCATCAGTGAATATTTGAACCTCTTTTAATAGTTGTGTGTGAGTCCCTCTATAATGGTCTTTAGTGTGAAAAGATGGATCTCAAAATCATACTATTGTTGCTGGAGAGGGTTCAAATATGCAAAAGATGCTGGAAAACTGAAGGATGTGTAGGACCTGGAGGATTTTTCTGAAGAAGGTTGGGCTGTTTAACTGCTCAGGACAAACAAGGGAATCATGATCAAAATTATTCACAGATTCTGCAAAGGGTTTACTTAGCTACTTTTCCTTGCATATGCAACATGTAAACACTGCGACCTCTTCTGAAAATCTCTGTTTTAATGGAGGCAGTATTGAGTCTGCCTCCTCACACCACTCTGGCTCACAGTGAGCTCTTAGTGTCCGTCTCTAAAAGCCGATCAATCGCAGCCCGAACCCCTGGTGAGCTTCTGTTTTTGTGCAAACACTCTTTTATGCAACAACATGGCCATTTGCCAAGAGATCCCTCCAGAAGGGCTGCCATTAACAGAGCCTCCTTCACAATCAGCCCGCCGACTGTTTCCTCCAGATTTTGATGCTGAAATCGATATAACACGTTTTTTTCCCGGACTCATTCATCAACAATAAATTAGTTTCCTGGTTAAGTATTTGTGTTGATCTTGAAAGAAGAATGCTTTAATAGCATTTTAATGTACCCTTGCAAAATATTTATGTTGTTTTATTAGGAGTAATTAATGTTTAATGATCCGCAAGTCATTGCTGGGAGCCAGTTAAAGGTTTCTATCCTTCATCTCATTACACGCCTACTTAAACGTGTCAGGAAATACAAAAAACACACTAGCAATGCTGTACGTTGACGCTCATTATGGCTGAGAGATATGAAAGCCATTTACCTGTTCAAAAAAACAGACAGAAATCAAACAAAACAAAATGTAACCTTGTTTGTTGCATAATTGGAACACTTTGAGCCATTTAATGCTCTCTCAGATCAGCTTGCAGGCCTTGATTTTTAATCAAATGATTCATGAATAGCCATTGAAGTGAAGAGAAAGAACACACATCACTTAAGCCCCTTTCACAGCAAATATTTATTTTGCTACACATAGTAAAGTTACAGAATTCACACTGTTTACTCTTGTGGCAAAGAAGCATACTTTAGCATACTTTTAAAGGTGCACTATGCAACTTTCCGTCCACTGGAGGGCGCCTATTCTAAACAAAGGCGTAGTTTGATGACGCCAAGTGTGAGCGCAGTATCTTGGGACATGTGGTCTTCACCTCACAGCCGGTGGAAAACAGGACTCGGGCAGAAATCATGTTCAGAACGATTTAGCGTTTGAATGAATCGTTTGAATGTCACCTGCTGCCACCTACTGGAGGTTTAGTTTCATGTTTACACACACTTTCCAACATTTCTTTTTGTCTCTTGTAACGAAGCTTGCATTTTAGTGAAATTATTAATATCAGGGAAGGGTAATGATTGACTTTAGCCTGGATTGATGGCTCTCAATATCGCAATATATATCGCTGGGTGAAAAAATATCGCGAATGTAATTTTTTTCCAATATCATGCAGCTCTACGTTACTCTGTGTGTTTGCTCGACGCTGCTGTGACATGTTCACACTGCTAAGAGAAAAGCGCTTCTGCAGAATAAAACCGAGGGTAGCGCAGATATGACGCAACTGACAGGCGACTCCCTCAGACGCTATGCTGAAACATCCCGGTCCTTAGTTAAAATAGCAATTTTCTCACAATTTACAAATAGCTGGAAACATCTGGGATATTGTAAGTACTCAACTGAACAAAATATATAACACCGGCCTAGTGGATTTTGGATATTTTACTGCAAAAATACTACATAGTGCACATTTAAAAGCAGTACTTATTATGGAAATTATATACGACTTATAGATTCCTTTGATTATAAAGTTATTTTAGACCAAAAATAATTTTGTAAAAAATATATTTTGTATAAAATACAAAATATTTAGTACATTTGTTTTACAGTCATTTTTTTTAATTTGCTTCACTTCAGCAATAAAGTGTCTTTAACCCTCTGGTGCTCTTCACGTGGCGGTCAAAAATTACCATTTTTTAATTTAAATTATATGATTGTACTATATTTTAGTATATTATTTCGATAATTTTTTTTATGAAATATTTTGTATTTTAAGGGATTTTTATGGTACTAAAGTATATTTACGCTGTAGTTATGACCCATTTATTCACTTTTTGAGCATAAACCTGAAAAAAAAAACTTAAACCGTCATAAATCTTGAATACTTTGGATCACACACTTAAGTTTGATCTCTTTGTGTGTGTGTGTGTGTGTGCGTGTGTGTGTGTGTGCGTGCGTGCGTGCGTGTGTGCGTGCGTGTAATTTTTTTTTACAGAATTTTAATTTATTATGAAAAATGCACAAAAATATTATTTTTAATTTTATATTAAATATATATTTTAAAAAACATGTTTTACTCTAAAACTGCAAGAAAACCAAAGCCAAATTTGTGTTCCAAATTTAATGTTGATAACTAAAAAATAAACTTTCAGTCAGAATTTGTTTGGGCGCAGTACCAATCGCTGAAATTCATTTTTACATTATTTTCCAATGCGCACAGTACAAGCGTGACTTTTTTTTCTTCTTTTTTTCCCCAGTGTTTTTGTGTGTTTACGTAGCAACTGCCAAAGCCTTTCATACCATTCGGATTAAGTAAAAAAATATATATTTTTACATGCATTCTCACATCTATGCTCAAAAAGTGTGGCTGAAGTTAAGGGGTTAAGGCAGTTTATATCTGCAGTTTGCATGTGGTCTTAGAAATAATGGGAGCTATTTTCTTCTTTGATTCCTTAATAATATTTATGTAGATGAATTGTGATCTGCACATTTTGACAGAGCATCTTTCTGCATTTCAGTCTAATGGGCCCAGTCAGCACCAGGTGGAGTCACACATCAGGAAGAAGCTGGACTCTCTGATGAAAGAGTCTCAGATCGGGGACAAAGAGGACACAGACAGTTTCTCCATCCGAGCGCTGCTCCGGGCCACACACGAGGGCCTCCAAAGAAACCTGCGCAAGGTAGCATGCTCTTCCCACTCCCGGATCTGTGTAAAGATATATAATAGGGCTGGGTAAAGAAATATCGATTTCTTGATTTTAATCGATTCTCATTTTTATGAACCGATATTGATTCTTAAATCCCAAGAATTGATTTGCTTACCCTGTTTTCAGTTGATGAATGAATGAAACTAGAGCCCCTCCTAGAGTTGTAGGATTCAAGACCAGTGTTGGTCTCGAGGCCGGTCTTAAGACCATTTTTTGAAGGTCTCGACTAGCCTGACATGGTCATACTCAATTCTAGTCAGAATATAAGTCTGATGCTCATTGGGCTGTGATTATGGGGCGTGTTTCAACCAAACCAGGAAAGGCCTCAATTGGATAGACCTTGTTTAGGGCTAGTAGTTGGCGGGTTTTGTTGTAAAAACTTGGCAACCCTGTCTGCACGCACGCTGGAATTAACGATCTTTGCCTGTGTTTTAAAAGAATTTAAGGATACACAGTTACTTACCAACATGAACATTTCTGAGAGAAATAGTGAAGGTGAATGCATATACGAGCAAGCTCTCCGTTTAGGATTAGAACAAATTCAATCAAAGCGCCTTTGATGATATTGATGGATTATGTTACTGTTTTCTAGATGTCCGTCATCGTCTAAAACCCACCCTGACAATTTCATTGGTCCGAACTCTTTCTGTTCCGGCATAATTACTCCTCTATGGATCAAGTCCAGACCGAACTATCCCGAATCTCAAATGTTCTGGGCGGGGCTGAGATCGGCTTCTTGTCTTGGTCTTAGACTTAGAGGATTATATCTCAAGACCAGTCAAGAAGACAACTGCAAGGACGCATGGTGTGATTTAATATCATTAATGTGATTTAATGTAAAAATAACCAATAACCTCCTTGTAATGTGATTTCTTTTGTTACAGTGCTGCCGGGTTCAAAATCTATGCAGCATTGTCTCAAATGTCCAAAATTAATACAAATATCCACACAATTCTGAGATTGAGATATACATTTAGTTAGTTTTTATATAACATAGAATATGCCCTGGAGCAGGTTAGCCGTAGAGCGTAAGTTACTATAGAGATTAACACAGCTAAAAGCCAAACCTCTTAAAATGGGTACCTAAAACCCAGGATTGGCACAAAGTAAGCTTAAACATATCTGGCTATCCAGCTAAACCAGCTTCATGGTATAGGCCCCTAGTCCTCTCTCATCTCTCGTCGGCACTCCTCCTTTTATGCGTCTGAGCTCCTCTGTTCTCTCGCCGGCTCTCCTGGTCACAATTAAAATAATCGTTAATAAATCGAATTTAATCTAAATCAAATCGTAAACTTGTGAATTGAAATCAAATTGAATCATGAAATTGGTCATCCCTAATATATAAAGATGCATGAAGCTGTTCTTGAAACAATAAAATGCTCAGCCTCTACTATAAGAGGCAGCTGTGAAGAAAGAAAAGAATGAGAATATATAATCAGCGCACACACATTAGTCTTGCAATCGAGAAAAAGACACGGAGAATCCCTTAATTAACATTCGCTCTGCCTCTCTTCTTGCCCTATTATTAGACTTTGCGCTCTCTAAACATTCATTCTGATGTGCCGTTTGTGATGCACAGAGGGATTTTCTCCCTCCTCCAGTGTTCCTGCATAATATTTATTCAAAAAAACAGGGAACGTTGAGCGAGCGTTCTGTCTAAGGATGATCTTAAGTTACTGTTGCGCTAATTTTATGCATCACTGCATGTAAAAACATCTCTCTGTCCATGTGTGACCACAAAGACTCATTTCAATAGATTTAGACACTCGACAGTTTGAGGAACAGTTCAATCACAAAAAGGGAAATATGACATCATTTACTAACCCTCGTGTCATTCCAAACCTTTCTTACATACATTTTTTGTGATCACATGCGGCTGTTTTGCGTTTTGTGAAAATCGACAGTGACAACTGGGCCACTATTGTGTGATTGAACAATAGAAAAATCATGTTTATGGAAAGTCCCCATGAAACATTAAAACCTAATGTGTGTGTTTGCGTGTGTGTGTTTATGTGTGTGTGTCTGTGTGTGTGTGTGTGTGTTTATGTGTTTGTCTGTCTGTGTGTGTGTGTGTGTGTGTGTGTGTGTGTATTCCAGAATTCCAAAGATGGCATGAAGAAATCCCAGAGCCGCTCCTTCATCAGTAACCTCAAGCACAAGGTCAGAACACAGACAGTATTTTTCTGTCTTTCTCCCACTCTCTCTCTCTTCTTTTTCTTTCTCTCTTTTCTCTCTCTCGTCTGCAGAATCAGGTCTGACTATCCTACTTCCTGTCCTCGGTGTCTGCACTCTCAAACGTTAGATAAATGTGTCCGTTTTGCTCCCCAGAGGCTGGAGGATTTGAAGAATAATCGCTATTGATTGATTGAGGTGTGAAACCGATCATAAAGATGCATCAGTCATTCTGATCAGATATCAGAGGGCCACTGCTGGGTCTCTTTATACATTTACTGAGGTTATATAACACGAAGCACACATTGATTAAGCACACCTGTTCACTTAACATCTGATATTCACTCCGAGATATGATTGTGTATGCATAATGACAGCTCTGAGCTCTAGAGGCGTTCTCATATTTCGCTCTCTGTGATCGCTCGCTCCTCTCCATCGCTTATATTGAATGTGGTCTGTGTGTAATTGAACACTTCAGAAGCAAATCAATGAAGTGAGTAAACAAGGCTTGTGGTCATCGCTCCATGAGTCTGATTGTGCGCTATCGTTGGGCTGTCTACACTTTATTGATTTTTTTATTAAAATGCAATCAGGCTTGTCAGCGTTATGTTGCGGTTTCTCGTCTTCTGTAGATCACATCCGTCATTCCTACAGGAGATGGGCGCGTGGTATTTCCTCCCACTCTCGACATGTGTGTGTGTGTGCGTCTCTCACCCAAATATAAACACAAAAACACATACACTCGCTCACATACTCGGACACACACAAATTCACTCACAAAAACAAACACACACGCGAAAACACAAATACATGGAAACACATACGCAAACTTACAGACACTTACGAACACACATTGACACACAAACACACAAACTTAGACACACACAAACAAATACACTCTCTCACCCACACACATACACACACAAATATAAACACAGACACACACTGATATGGTTAAGTATGTCTTTTATAGCAGGCCAGTGCATTTCTTTTCCTCTTTGTTGTGTGGAAGAATTTTATTACCTCCCATCTAGAGCAAAGGAGTAAGCATTCACTCCACGTACTTATTTAGTGTGTGCGCGCGCGTGTGTGTGTGTGTGTGTGTTCCCACAGAGGCACTCCAAATCAAGGCTGAAATGTCAGAGTGTAGAAACAGATGATGACAGTCAGCAGGAGCCGTCGGGTGGACAGTTCAACAGGTTCGTCTGTCTCTATGTCAGTCTTTTTAGTGGATCGTGTACATTTTCGGTTTATTAACTCCGCCAGAGTATTCTTTTTAAAGTTTCCTGCCAGCGCCAGCATTTTTGATCATTTTCACACAACTTTCATGGCCCCTGGAATATCTGAATGTACAATATATCAAAAGAGAGAACAGAGCCTCTGCCTTTAAACAAACAAACTAAAGCTTCGTGCATTCCTTATCAACACTTGTGGGTAAGTTTCATAAAAAAGAAAATCCTGTTTCTTCTGGATCAGATTTAGAGCGATGATCAAACACAGATGGAGTCGATCGAGTCCATCAACACCGCTAAGCTTCAGTCCTGTAGTTAAAGAGTTAGCTTTGATTATTATTAAATTATTAAATAAAAAATACATATTTGTGTATGTAAACATTATACTGTTCAAAAGTTTGGGGTTTTAAAATTATTTAATCAAAAATACAGTGAAAACAATAATATTGTTATATGGCAATTCTTTCTCATTTGAATATATTTTAAAATGTAATTTATTTCTGTAATAAAAGCTGAATTTATCATCATTACTCCAGTCTTCAGTGCCACTTAATCCTTCAGAAATCATTCTGATATAATGATTTGCTGCTCAAGAAACATTTCTGATTATTATCAATGTTAAAAATTGTTCTGCTTCTTCATATTCCAACCCTAGGTCTTTTCCTAGATATCATGATGCCGCTCAAGCGCTAAAAGATAACCCTAAAGTACGTGTGCAAGCATGCAAATAAGAGAGCGAGACGAAGCGACTGAGATACTAATGTGTAGTGTCCTCGGTCAGAGAATGACGGTCACATTGAGCAGAACTGCTCTTTGATGAAACTGGTGAGACAAGATCACATGATCACAATTACTGAGCACGATAGGTCGAAAGTCAAAGCATCACTCCACCACTGCGATCCAAACACCGGTTTCAGCCTCTCGTTATCATTTAACTAATTACATGCTGCCATGATTGCTAGACAACATGTAAAGACATTTCATAAAATCACAAAATGTACCACCTGGCAAAGAGATTAGCAAGTTAAACGCACAATATGTACGATTTTTGCATTAAATATCCAAAAACCACTAGAACAGTGTTATATATTTTGTTGACTTGTGTATTTGCTTTATCCCAAATGTTTCCAAGAATGTTTAAAGGGGGGGTGAAACACTCTTTTGTACCTTCAATCTTGAGTACCTGTAGAGTAGTATTGAATCCTTCATATCTCCGAAAAGTCTTTAGTTTTATTATATTTATAAAAGAAATATGGGCTGTACCGAGTCTTTCCGGAAAAAAACGAGCGCCTGGAGGTGTATCGTGTGGGCGGAGCTAAAGAATGACGAGCGCAAAGTGGTGACGTCCTCAAGCGTGGAGAAGCCCATGGCTATCGATCAGATTCAGCTAATACAGATATGATCCAGAATCAGATTCGGAGGCTGAAATAATTTGAACAGGAGAAACAGCAGCAGCAGGACGTCCGTCTCTGTGGTATGGACTGTATTTAGTGGCCTGTCAACATTTGTGTGTGTTTACTCGCAGTTTATGAGGACATGATTCGGTTTATGGACTATTGTATGCGACTAAACCTTAGCAGCAGCAAGCAAAACGGTTTTGCACGTCAGACTAGTGTAACGTTATACAGAGAACAACAATAGAGTCCGTTAGCGCATTTGAATGACGAAGCACGCGATCGTGTCGTTTACTGATGTTTACTCACGCGACGATAGCCGACAGCACAGACATTTGAAGCAGTTTTACTCACCGGCTGCTTCCAAAGCAGGACCGAACCTTTATCGCTGGGACCGCTCCGTCAAAAACACACTTCTTTGGTATGATTTGGTAAAGTCCTGACAGCAGTGGCGTGGAGATCCACTTTTGCGACGCGACTGAAGCGATGTTGTGAAGCTTCCCGTCATTTCTGCGTTCAAATCGGGTCAAATGCAGCGCTGCCTTCCCAGAATGCTGTGCTGAAGCGTTGAAGTCGCTCGACGTCTCCCATAGGAATAAAGTGGAGCGCGGCGCCTGGATCGACTGGATCTGCAGCTGAGAGTGTTTATGGGCGTGCATTTCCTCTCTCGCTCTAGTCACGCGCCCACCCTACTGGGAGAAGAGCCCGTACGGCCCATACAAGGACCTTCCACTCTATTAACGTCAAATAGACCCATACTCGAAAAAAACTCTCCGAAACTTGTGAGAAACCGGATGGAGTATTTTTAACACAGAAATACTCCATCAAACGTCCAACATTAGTTTTTTAAACTTCGTCTATGTTTAGGATGGGAATCCAAGTCTTTAACAGTGGAAAAAGCTCAGTATGCATGAAACAGCATTTCACCCCCCCCTTTAAATCCAGAGAAATAAGCCATTTTAACCAGGACACGAGTATGCGTCACCTATCAGTGACATCACACCCGCGTTACCCTCTATTTTTATTATTTTTATTTATTTTTTATTTAGTAGAAACCATGGAAAAACGAAAGCCGCTTTAATATATAATGAGTTTTATTAGACAGGTGAGCAACTGTTTGGATCATTGATGGACAGAAACGAATCATTGTCCTCCAGCTCAACACAGTTAGTCTCATTGTTTAAATCTGGTGTTCTTGATTTACTGTGAGTGACATGTTTTACCATGCCTAATATGATCTCTCACTGCAGTGTGAACAAGTGTCTCACAGCAGCCGCAGAGCGAACACACAGAGTAACATTATAACATAACTCTCAACACACTCAAATGTGTGTAATATAAAACATTGCGTTACCACACACACATGAACTGAAGCCACTCGGAATGACAAAAAAAGTGTGCATGCAAACGTGGCTAATGTGTCATTAAGCTACGCCTTTGTTTTGAATAAGCGACCTCTAGTGGCGAAAAATTACATACTGTACCTTTAATTGGAAAATAGAGCTGTTTTGTGAATAAGTTGCTATAACTTATAATGAGCCAAATTTACATAGGAGACATGTTTGTGCTGATTTACATTGAGATGCACTGAAATCACCACCAGCACATGGCACAACTGTTTCAGATTCACCCCATAATGTGGCAGTCATGAAGGGATTGTTAGCGTCTTATGTTAATGAGGATTTGCCATCGTTTGGATGCTTAATGGACTACATCAACACCATGAGGAAAGTCATTTGTAATGAAACTTTCACTCTGCAAGGGGCTTTTCTTATCTTTAATTTCCCCCTGATTTCCTAGTCAAGGCGTCTGCAGTGATTGATTTAACAGGCTGATCTCAAACCTCTCACTGTTATGAGGACATTTTCATTAGTTTATATATTATCTGAGAGGAAAACAATGGGATCTGTATTATTCTTTAATGTTTCTGAAAAACATCTCTTAAGCTCACCAAAGCTGCGTTTATTTTCAAAATAGAGTAAAAACAATGAAATATTATTACAGCATAAAATAAGTGTTTTCTATGTGAATATATAATAAAGTGTAATTTATTCCTGTGATTAAAGCTGAATTTTCAGCATCATTTCTCCAGTCTCAGTCACACGAACCTTTAGAAATAATTTTAATATGATGATTTGATGCTCGAGATGCTAATTCATTTTTTATATATAATTATCAAGGTTGAAAACTGTTTTGCTGCTTTATATTGTAATGTTTGCTTGTATTTTACTTATTAAAGGTGCACTATGCAACTTTCCGTCCACTAGAGGTCGCCTATTCTAAACAAAGGCGTAGTTTGATGATGGCAAGTGTGAGCACAGTATCTTGAGACATGTGGTCTTCACCTCACAGCCGGTGGAAACTAGGACTCGGGCAGAAATCACGTTCATGGATGCGGTTATTAACGTTACTGTAGTGAAGCAGAGCAGGACCGAGTGTTGTGGAGCTGAGCACGGCTGCTGGAGCGATTGTTACACAAACACAAGGCTCGCGAGTACCGGGACTTTTATTATGACGGGACACAGTCGCCGGGCGCGTGCACTTCCGCTTTTTCCGGTCATGATTATAAGGTAAAGCAGCTTTGTTCATCATATTAGATATATTTAAGTGTGTTGAAAATGATGTTATGACGTTACTCTGTGCATTCATTTGGCGCTGCTGTCACATGTTCACACTGATAAGAGTAAAGCGCTTCTGCGAGTGAGCGACGCCTCGTGGTTCCATCCCAAAGAGGCATGAAATCGCTCTCACTGACATTTTCCTGGACCGTTCCCACCTGGTGGAATGACCTGCCGATCTCAATTCGTGCTGCCGTGTCTGTAGCCATTTTTTTTTTAATTCTTAAGACACATCTTTTCCAATTGCCCCTGACCAATAAAGAATATCACTTAACTATCCATTCAATTTTGTTTGTTTGTCCCAAAAAAAAAAAAAAAATTGTACTGTGCTTAATTAATTGAGACTTCTTACAGCTCTTACAGGTTGTTGGCCTTGTTTGTTTCATTGCTTCTATTGCTCTCCCCTTTTTTGTAAGCCGCTTTGGATAAAAGCGTCTGCTAAATAATTAAATGTAAATGAAGAATAAAACTGAGGGTAGCGCAGATATGGCGCAATTGACAGGCGACTCCCTCAGACGCTATGCTGAAACGTCCCGGTCCTTGGTTAAAATAGCAATTTTCTCACAATTTACAAATAGTTGTAAACATCTGGGATATTGTAAGAACTCAACTGAACAAAATATATAACACCGGCCTAGTGGATTTTGGATATTTTACTGCAAAAATACTACATAGTGCACCTTTATGGAAATTATTATTTCTTATATTTTTATTTCTCAAAATTTTTATTTTTCAAATTTCTTTGTATTGTGTATCTGACCTGGAGCATTGCATCTAATAGTGAGATGTTTCTCAAACTTCCAATATTTTGTTGTGTCTTTCTTTCTTTCTTTAGAGGTGGAAGGAGGAGGAAAACGATAAAGCTGAGTAGAGATCTATCAGATCTGGTGGTCTTCACCAACTCTGTGGCCTCTCAGGAGTGTTTAGATGAGGGTGAGGAACCTTTCTGTTTTATCTAATTATTAATTATTATATGAATACACATATAATATACACCGATCAGGCCTAACGTTATTGCAGGTGAAGTGAATAACACTGATGATCTCTTCATCACGGCTCCTGTTAGTGGGTGGGATATATTAGGCAGCAAGTGAACATTTTGTCCTCAAAGTTTTGTTAGAAGCAGGAAAAATGGGCAAGCGTAAGGATTTGAGCGAGTTTGACAAGGGCCAAATTGTGATGGCTAGACGACTGGGTCAGAGCATCTCCAAAACTGCAGCTCTTGTGGGCTGTTCCCGGTCTGCAGTGGTCAGTATCTATCAAAAGTGGACCAAGGAAGGAACAGTGGAGAACCGGCCACAGGGTCATGGGCGGCCAAGGCTCATTGATGCACGTGAGGAGCGAAGGCTGGCCCGTGTGGTCCGATCAAACAGACGAGCTACTGGAGCTCAAACTGCTCCAGAAGTTAATGCTGGTTCTGATAGAAAGCTGTCAGAATACACAGAGCATCTCAGTTTGTTGAGTATGGGCCTGCATAGCTGCTGACCAGTCAGGGTGCCCATGCTGACCCCTGACCCCGCCAAAAGCACCAACAGTGGCACATGAACATCAGAACTGGACCACGGAGCAATGGAAGAAGGTGGCCTGGTCTGAGGAATCACGTTTACTTTTACATCACATGGATGGCCGGGTGTGTGTGTGTGTGTCACTTAACTGGGGAACACATGGCCCCAGGATGCACTATGGGAAGAAGGCGAGCCGCCGGAGACAGTGTGATGCTTTGGGCAATGTTCTGCTAGGAAACCTTGGCTCCTCCATCATGTGGATGTTACTTTGACACGCTCCACCTACCTAAGCATTGCTGAGACCATGTTCAACCTTTCATGGAAACGGTATTCTGGTGGCTGTGGCTCTTCCAGTAAGGATAATGCTCCTGACACAAAGCACAAATGCTTCAGGAATGGTTTGAGGTTTTGAACAGCGAGTTTGAGGCGTTGACTTGGCCTCCAAATTCCCAAAATCGCAATCCAATCGAGCATCTGTGGGATGTGCTGAACAAACAAGTTCGATCCACCTCACGACTTACAGGACTTAAAGGATCTGCTGCTAACATCCCTGTGCCAGATACCACAGCACACCTTCAGGGGTCTAGTGAAGACCATGCCTTGACAGGTCAGGGCTGTTTTAGCAGCAAAAGGGGACCAACACAATATTAGGATGTTCTGCCTGATCTGTGTGTATATTATATACTGTATATGAATGCATTTAACCCAGACTTTGTCACACCTCTCTCAGGATCGCCCTTCAATGTCCTGTCGTTCAGTGAGACACGAGCTCAGCACCTGGTGCACCATCGATCTGAGCGCTTCCTGACTTTTAACCAACGCCAGCTCTCTCGGATCTATCCCTCTGCCTACCGGATCGACTCCAGCAACTTTAACCCACAAACATACTGGAATGTGGGTTGCCAACTAGGTGAGGAAAGACACACAAATAAATGGACATTCATAAATAAAAACTCGCTGTTATTGCCCATGCATAGTTTCAAAAAGGCCTCCTTCAATCATGTAAGAATACTTAATTATCAGTATCTGAGTCACTCAGATATATGCATATGTAAATTAGACTAAACATTATCATAAAAATTTTGTATACTGACAGAATACTGAAAAATTACAACTGTATTAAATAATTTTTATGAGATTGTTTGAAATGACGATTCGTTCAAATGACCAAAATGAGGCAGTTGTTCATTAAATGAGTCATACATTATATATTTTATCCACTATCCATTGCCACTTACAATAAAAGTAAAAAAATCAGAAAAAGAATGTTTTATCAGGCGTATGTTCCCTACTGCACGTCATCTTGGTTATGGAGACAAATTGACAAACTAGTCCACTCGTGCAATTCTGCATGTCAGTTAAGAAAATGCCCATATGCATTTTTCACATGCACACACAAGCACTATTCACAAGAGAGTGACAAACACATGCATTGGGGTCCAAACGTCAGAGTGAAAGTGCATTTGTTTTGCATTTTTGTTCAAATTTGGCAAATATATATTGTATTATAAA
Organism: Pseudorasbora parva; assembly: GCF_024679245.1. NCBI lineage: Eukaryota > Metazoa > Chordata > Actinopteri > Cypriniformes > Gobionidae > Pseudorasbora > Pseudorasbora parva. Next base: position 42,752,502 of record NC_090187.1, read on the forward strand.
GAAGTCTCTTCTGCACAACAAGGCTGCCTTCATTTGACCAAAAATACAGTAAAAATTGTGGATGTTTTTAGAATTTAAACCAGCAGTTTTCTATTTGATTATATAGTAATGTGTAATTTATTCCAGTGATCAAAGCTGAATTTATCATCATTACTCCAGTCAACAGCGTCACAAATCATTCTGATATGAGGATTTATTGCTTAAATCACTTCTTATCACCTATGTTGATAACGGTTGTGCTGCTTCATATTTTTGTGGAAACCGATACTTTTATTAGGATTTTTTGGTGCATAGAAGTTTAAAAAATAGAAAAGTAACAGAGTTTATTTGAAATCTTTTGTAAGTTTATAAATGTCTTTACTGTCAATTTTGATCAATCATCCTTAAAAAAAGGAAGAGGATAAGGAATTAACCAGGATCTTTGCAAAATAAATGCACAAAATGTGTGTGTGTGTGTGTGTGTGGTCCAGGTAAACCTTGCATTATGAGTATAAAATGTCCCCACATTTTTTGGTCCTCTTTAGGAAATCAGCTTATAAATCAGACTATATGATGTTTTTTGAAAATGTAAAAATGTAGAAAGTTTTGCGTGATGGGTAGATTTAGTGTAAGGGGAGATAATATAGTTTGTACAGTATAAAAACCATTACATCAATGTAAAGTCCCCATAAAACATGAAAACACAACGTGTGCGTGTGTGCGCCATCATGAGAGTCCAATAAGCAAGAGTAAATTGGAAGTTGTGGAACCGCAGCTGAGTTCTGCTCCCGGATTGTTTATTGAATAAAATGTTTACCAGGCCATAATGAAACTTCATAGTTTGTTAGCCATCCAGTTTATTAAGCTTTACACACCTGAATAAATATAAGAAATGACTTCCTAGAATAAAAACGAGTAAGTGAAGGAAGGATGGAGAGTTAATAGGAAAGAAAGAAAAACAGAAGGAATAAGATGGCTTGTCTTTTGCTTAACCCACAGTGGCTTTAAACTACCAGACGGAGGGCCGTATGATGCAGCTGAACAGAGCCAAGTTCATGGTGAACGGAGGCAGTGGATATGTGCTCAAACCTGGCCTGATGTGTAAAGGTACAGTAAAGCCCATTCAAAGTACTGTTAACCCCTTGTCTGTCACCCATAGTAAAAAAGACAGCTGCTCACAAGTTATTCTGAAAATACACATAACCAATATATATCTAGAAAGCCAACACTTGAGAGTGTACAGCTGAATACTCGGAAATAATTACTCAAGATAGTTATTAAAGGTCCCATTCTTCGCGTGTTTTCAAAGCTTTGATTATGTTTACAGTGTGCAATATAACATGAGTTCATGTTTCACGTGTAAAAAAAACCTGTTTTTTTCACACAATTGACTTATCTGTACAGCGCTGTTTCCTCTGTCACGGCCTGATGATTTCCTTGTTCTATGAAGTCCCTCCTTCAGAAACACGTAATGAGTTCTGATTGGGCCAGTGCTTCCCGCGCTGTGATTGGACAGCAGCTTAGCACGTTGCACGGAAAGGTCCCGCCTCTTATCATAACGGGGAGATACGCGCGCTCAATGTTATTGCAAAAATGTCTATATTGCCTTATCAATTTGAGTCGGAATCAGACGCTGAGAATATCGAAGAGGATCGATTACAACCTGCTCAGGAAAGACTTTTGCTGGATGTTTCAGAATGGTCAGCTGTCTATTCAGTAGTTTAAACGGATCATTACGAACACCAAAAAATCAATGGTGTCTGAATGAATTACTACACTTTTATATGCTAAGTTTTTCGGATTAGTTTCAATTACCATCTAACGTTAGTTAACAAAGCTAAACAGCGTTGCACTTTGTGTCATGAGTTACATAAACTGTTAAACGGACCGACTTAAATAATAAAATACACTTACCGGTTGTGGTCCATAAGCAACGCCTTCTCCAGACAAAGAGGGAACTGCGTCATCAAGAATTGCGTTAAGAATAATCTTTCTGCGAATCCGGCATTAAACTGATTGAGATTGAGGAAGCAGTCCTCAGCTAAATGTGCTGCACATAGCTTTAAATTGTGATTATAATTTTCCGGAACCGAGTTAACCCTAAACTGTAGCCGTTGATCTCTACGTACAGCGTCCGTGGGAAGGCCAAACAAAGGTGATTTGACTCCGGGATGAAAATAACAGCGTTTCAATGGCATGACGACAAAAACACTCTACAAAAACAATTCTCCTATTCTCGACCTGCGAGAGCAAAAGGACCACGCCCCTATTTTGCGTGTTCTTGTGGGCGGAGGGTTCGTCAACAGACGGTTCTAGTGACGTCATCACAGCAGGAAGTGCAGCGGTGTAGTCCAAACCGGCCGTTCGCTGTAGGCTTTGAAAGGGAACTTCTGTTAAATAAAATATCTCGCTTGGCATTGAACTTTGAGCTTTATAATTTTACAGGTATTATTTATGCTCTAACAGCAACATTACACACTAACTAAAGTTTGAAAGATGGAATCGCAAAGAATGGGACCTTTAATATTAAACAAGTTATAAACAACTAAAGTGAAGCCACAAGTGTGGCCATGCTTTATATAGGCTATGTCCAAAACTATGATTTTTATTCAAAGACCATGTTGGGATTTTTTAGAGAAGATGCTATCAAATATGTTGTTGGCCTGCAGACACCCATTAGCAGTCTTTTGTCTAATGTCTGGCGAGGAGAACAGCTCAATTAATGCTGCAATGTGCTCACGCGACGATCGTTTTTACACCCTTGAGTCTATGAGACATAATCCTCATTATTCTTGTTTTGATTCTATAGCCATTATAAGGACACTATAGCCTTAATGCCTGCCCAAATGCCCCATTAACAGCACATTACATCCATTTACAGTACTCCACATATTATCTAAAGTCTTTCTAAAAAAAACAAAGCACATTATGTGAATTACTGTAACCAAATAGACAGCTCCTAGTCCAACAGGTGCATTAGAGCTTCAGTTAGCATCAAGCTACATAACACAATTTAAAAGATTAAAATTACACTTTCACTCAAAATTTCACTTTAGACCACCATCGAGTGTTTGTATTCGCTTCCTGTCATGATATAATGGGGATTTCATTCTTATGTTGTTGTTAAAACATGTTATATTTATCATTTTATGTGGAGCTAATCGCTACAGCAGTCATAATGTTGACATCCATTATTGATAAAAAATAGCCGAAATCACATGAAAAAAATCACACAAAACACTTATACCATATTTATCGTGTGTTTATTAGCTTCTTAGTTCACGCGTAGAAATGTAGAATTGGTTCGTTCTTTGCTGGAGTCTTAAATCTCTCTAATGATATTGAGGCAGATAAAGTAAAAGTGTGATGTTTTTAACGAGCAGTGAATGTTGAACAATAGTAATCTGGGGCCGTCGGCGATCTTTGACACACAAGGGGTTAAAAATCACCATACGTAACCACTGTGATCTGTCACTGCAGTCAAGCACCTCTGTTCTCTGAAAATCTGTACCAGGCGCCTTTAACCCACTCAATCCTGATCCGCTTCCTGCAAATCCTAAGAAACAGCTGGTGATAAAAATCATCAGTGGACAACAGCTTCCCAAACCTCCGGACTCAATGCTGGGAGACCGAGGAGAGGTGAGCAGACGCATCTAATAGCACATTTCGGTAACACTATTTTAAGGTTTAGCTATTAACTACTAACTAGTTGCTTATCATCATGCATATTACTAGGATATTGGCTGTTTATTAGTACTAAAAAGCATATATTAATGCCTTATTCTGCATTCTTCCAATACCTAAACTTAAATACTACGAAAACTACCTTACTAACTATTAATAAGCAGTAAATTTGGAGTTTATTGAGGCAAAAGTCATAGTTAATAGTGAATATGTGTTCCCCATACTAAAGTGTTACCCACATTTCCTATAGGGTTCAGATGAGTAAAATGAATATATCTGACGCTTGTGACTTCATTCACAGATCATTGATCCTTTCGTTGAGGTGGAGATTATTGGTCTTCCGGTTGACTGCTGTAAAGAACAGACCAGGGTTGTGGATGATAATGGTATGGCTTCTTGTGTCCAGGGTTTTGTGGAGCTTAGGAGGCGTTAACCTTTGTTAACTCTTGGTGTGATTGGTAATGCAGGATTTAACCCCGTGTGGGAAGAGACGCTGTCCTTCACACTTCACATGCCTGACGTGGCTCTTGTGCGTTTCCTGGTCTGGGATCATGACCCCATCGGACGGGACTTTGTGGGTCAGAGAACCGTGGCTTTCAGCAGTCTCATGCCAGGTAAAAGATGCTCTATATCTGGGTGTTTCATGGACACTTTAAATTGAAGTAAACTGTCACAGCACAAAATAGTGTATTTCACTTGTTCACTAAAATCTCAATGAGGGGATATACATGCAACCAAGTAAAATTTAAAAAATTTTCATAAAATGACAATTTTTTACCTTACGTTTACTTCACATCGAAGGACTGTACCGGAGCTTGATTCGTTTTGCTATTGTGATCTGTTTATATAGACTAAATACTTGAATTGCCTTGTATGGTTTTGTAGCATTAACATCCCAGATGTAGGTGTGTTTGTTTCTTCAGTAGAACACAAATGAAGATTTTTAACTCAACCATTGCTCGTATAATGCATGTCAATGGGGTGTATTCGAATCCATATTAAACCCTGCGGCTCGTGACGACACACTGACATCTTAAGACACAAAAATGATCGGTTTCTGCGAGAAACACAACAGTATCGAGTTGCCGCAGACCAGAAATTGCTTTTTCAGTATTGGCTGTTTTTTTTAAAAGGGGAGGAGCTGCTTGATATGTCCCGCCCTGTCTTCCATGGTCTGCACATTGAATAACACTGTGCGTTTCAAGACAACCATGTACGTTAACGGTGCCCTATAATGAAAAATTGAATTAACCTTGCCATAGTGAAATAATAAGACTTCAGTACATGGACATCACAAATACTGCGAGTCTCAAACACCATTGCCACCTACTTCTGATGTAAATCTCGTGAATCAAAAACTCCAGAAAAAAAAAAGTGCTTCTCAACATAAACCCAACCGTGACGCAAGCGTTGGGGATCATTTATATGCACGCCCTCCAACATTTGCATCTGTCCAAACATGTTCATTGTCAGGCGGAAATGATGGAGCTGAATCATCAAATAACACTTGAGGATAGCAAAAACGGCTCTCATAACACGTCATGTTTAGGCTGTGCAGGAGACTGTTGTCATATGTCAACAGTCATGGTTTAGGTTTATTATAATCGGATACCACAACAAATCGTTCGTTTGTTCCGCCCATTTCAAGCAAGCTTTGCTCAGCATCTCAATGGGCAACTATATTCTTGCAAGCTGTAAGTAATTTATCCACTTATTGACTAGCTGTTTAAACAATTTCTGATTAAATTGAAAGTTTCTTAGAGACCGCATTGTCTAGATAACGCAAGATGCTAGTACAGTAACAATAGGAGACTCCAAGTACCATACAAAACTAAATTGTGTGTCTAATGACAAAGGTTAATATTATTTTGTATTACAAAATACAACCGTAGATACGTTGCTTACAGATCGTTCACTTGATCCTTCTAGCAAACGTCACCTTTTCCACCGTATAAGTTAAAACGATAGTCAATGGAGATTGCTGAAATGCAGCTAACTTGTTTATTGGTGTTTTCAGATCATCCGTACGTGAGAGAGAGAGCATCTAAAACACCGGATGGTATATGGGTTTTTTTTCACAGAAAAGCTCTGTTTGGGGGATTTAATTACTGAAATCTGGCAACCGCACAAACGCAAGCTCTTTCTCGCGTGCGGATGATCTGAAAACACCAATAAACAAGTAAGCTGCATTTTGTAAATCTCCATTTGAGATGTTCTGCTTAAAGTGTCATTTAGTCGGTCTGTGCTCTGTCAGGACGGTCAGGCCTCATGAGCTGAACAGCTGAACTGCTGTGAGCTGCTGAAATAAGCCAATCAGAGCAGAGCTCCACATTAATATTCATGACTCTTCCAAATAAGGCAAAAACAGAGCATTACATCCTAGGGACACTATGGGGTTGTAAATGGACCTGTAAATCTGTATCTGGACAATTTTTGTCCTTAAATAGGCCACATACCTTCTATGTAGATATCAGAGAACAATTTAACATATTGTTTCAACTCATTCTAGGGCACCTTTAAGTGTGTCACATCATCAGCTTATTAAATCACTAATATAACCAGATTAAAAAGACAAAAAGCACCATGAGGAGACTGAGATCAACAGAGATGAAGAACTCAGGGTCATTAGTAAATAGCATGTAAAGTGTGAGTGATACCAGCAGATCCTGGTGTCATGTGAAGCGTGTCATTAGAGTAATGGAGGCCTGAGGCGCTGCCGTTGGACACACATTGCTGAAGCCGAACTATCTCTGCCCTTAAAATACCGAAATACTGATGCCATCATGTCTTTCTTCCTGCTTATTCACTATCTAAACATTCACACGATTGCCTTTCTTCCATCCCATTTTCAATCACTGCTCCTCTTTCCCACTCCCACAGGATATAGACACGTTTATTTGGAGGGAATGACAGAGGCATCCATTTTTGTCCATATCACAGTGCATGACATCTATGGGAAGGTGAGCTCATGACTACACAGACATCTGAACAGAGTTTGATAAAGATCCACAGCCATTTTTACTGGGCATGTTACCAATTTAAATTCAACACCATTTCTTCATGCATTTTATAACTAGATTAGTTAATATTGATAGCTAAAGAACCAGGAATTCTGCTGTTGCTTTGGTTCACTTAAAAGGTGTAAAAAAGCTCAGCTGGTTATCATAATGTGTTGTGTGAGCTGTTGTTTCTGTCCATTTCTACTGCCGCATAAACAAACGTGACATTTGGTTCTCATTTCCATTTCAAAAGGATCTGAACTAGTAAAATATCTTTATTGATATTTCCCCCCGTTGACATCTTATTGAAGTTCCTCCTACCTTTTTACTTTCCAGTGGAGTCCTTTAGTCCTCAACCCGAGCTATACCATAATGCACTTGCTAGGAGCTAATAAGGTACCCTGGCTATGTAGTGCACTGCATGATAACTGCATGAGCGTCTACTAATGTGTCAATGTGACATCTGCTCTTGCCTAGTAAACACAGCTGTTGTAAACGTCTCATACAGTTTGTTTTGTCCGTTTTTGTCTTTTAAGTAATTATTTTTGGTCAGTTTTGTCCTTGGTTGTAAAGCTGGATATACTGTTGCTTCCAGTAAAATATTTGCATTCTGAACTGAAGGCTTGAAAAATAAGAGATGGTTGAATATTTCACAAGAATATGCTGCCATCTGTTGGATGTAGTCAGTAATGCAGTGGTTTGCACAGGAGCAGAAGTGCCGTGTCTGTTTTGTCACTGTAGTCTGTCAAGGATTGTCATTGTGTGATTATTATTGTGTTGACTGTTTGAAATGAACATGTGACATTGCATGTATGTATTGTCTATGGCGTTATTTCCCTGTCAAATGTCGAGAGCGCATTATTGTAGCACGAAAGTACATTAATATAGTGCGCGAGCGCGAATCTCTCGGCTCGTGCGCGAGAACTCTGCGTGTGCTCTCAGATATGCTGCTCTTGTTAGAATTTTTTGTCTGGGCTCACTCAGAGAATATGCCTGCACTTAAAACGTGTCCAGTGCAATCGCGAATCTCTCCTCTTCGCTTAAACTAAGCCTGTATGTGCACAGACTGTGTTCCGTGCGCTCGCAAGAAGAGAAATACTCTTCTTTACGGTTTCGTTCTCTTTGCTCTTGGCATAAACGGCAACAACCAATCAGAAATAGGCTTCAACGACTGACCAATGAAAACGCGACATCGTACATTAAATCTTATATTGAACCCCACATGGAATCAGAATCACTTGAGTTCAGTCAGTGACTTCAATAAAGATGAGTGAGATGGATCCGCAGTATAGACGATATTTTTGTTTTTATGTAAAATAGGCCTAGGTCAAATATATCTTAGAAATGTCTGGGAAGAGGGCGATTGGATTATTTATATTAACCTAGACTGCTCTAGCCTATATGCACAGCCACTTTGTTCACACTACAGGTGCCATGCCCATTTGAAAGTGGGATTTTTGAGCCAAATGGATTTAAATGCTGATTCCAAAAGGCAAAAATAATGGGAAAATGTTGGGAAAATGTTACTGCAATTTGTGAATTAAGTTACCTTTCACCGCAAAAGTTGGCATACATTTCTAAATAATCCACTGGCAGTGGCGGAACTAGACTTTTATTCATGGGGTGGCAAAGCTGCTTTAGGGGGTCCAGAGACCGTGAATATCATGTGTTATACTTATTTTGACCAATGTAACATTAAATATGTAACAATAAATAAGCACCCACAACAGTAGATTTCAGTGAAATTTCACAATTCTCAGCCTAATAATATAATTGTAAAACATTATTGAATACAAGTGAACAGTTGAAGTTGCAGGACACAGTGATTCAGGTACAGAAATTAAATAATCAAACATAATAACATTGCATAATCGTTTTAAGTGCAGGCATATGTGCTCTGAGTGAGCCCAGACAAAAAATTCTAACAAGAGCAGCATATCTGAGAGCACACGCAGAGTTCTCGCGCACGAGCAGGGAGATTTGCGCTCGCGCATTACATTCCGCTCGAGAGCAGAGAGAGATTCGCGCTCGCGCACTATATTAATGTACTTTCGCGCTACAATAATGCGCTCTCGACATTTGACAGGGAAATAACGCCATAATTGTCTCTCTGATTATGGTTTGATTTAAACTTGGACTCAGTAAGACTGTGTGTGTGTGTGTGTGTGTGTGTGTGTGTGTGTGCGTGTGTGTGCGTGTGTGTGTGTGTGTGTGTGTGTGACTTTTCTCTGAGACGATGCACATAAATCATCATAAAGAAGGATTTTCAGATATATCACATTTTGTAGGTTTTGCAACAACAAATTCCTCTCCTTAATTTTGCAGAAAGATGAAATGCAAAAATATAATTTGTAATTAATATATATATATATATATATATATATATATATATATATATATATATATATATATATATATATATATATATATATATATATATATATATATATATATATATATAAAATGATCAACTTTTTTAAATGCGAGTAAACATTAAATAATTATTATGGTTATTTTTACTCATTGGGAATCCTGTTTCCACCAGTACCAATAAGTCACCATAAAATCATGTTGAAATTAATACATATAAAGTTGGGAACACGCATGCCCTTTTGCACTAATCAATAAATGATACTGCATTAATCACTCTCACACTCTAGCAATGCTTTTTATACCTTAATTGACCCAGAATTTTTTTCTGGTGTATACATACAATCTTTGCGGTGTCCTAAATTGCTTAGATCCATATCATCTCCTAAATTCTCTCTTTATCCCTGTCGGTTTCTCAGGGTCGTCAGCTGCGGGGTTTCAGAGGCTTATTTAACAGAAGTTCCAAGTCCTCAGTGGACACAAATATAGGAGTTCCACCTCGTAAACGATCCATAACCGACCATCTCCTTCGGAGGACTGCCAGCGCCCCTGCCAAGGGCCGCAAAAAGACCAAGATGCCATTGGCAGAAGCTACATATGACAGAAAGCACAGCATTGGGGACTCCTGCATTGGACAATCCACTCATGTAGAGAGGAGAGCGGGGAACAGAAGAGCCCTCCAGCACCGCCCCGCATCCATGCCCCTGGATAAGCTCCTAAACAGTCACCTTAACCTGTCCACCCCGGAGAGGGAAGGGCCTGATCTTGGAGTTGACACAATCATTGGTCAGTTGCTTATATAATTCCCTTAACATTCCCTGAGGAACAGTGTCATAACAATTCAGAATGAAAGCTGTTATACAATGCATGAATTTACTTCGTTACTCATGTCATTATTGCTATAAGGCATAATTAGAGTGGATGTTGACAGTTGCCTGTTCTTCGAATCATTAACACTACAGCACCTTTGTGATAAGAAAGCGTCCGCTATCCTCTCAGAGAATAAAACGGCACATTTTCTGTATTTATCTATTATTTAACTTCTACTAATAATTTCACTGTTTATGTAACCTTTTCACATGCTCTCTATTGTTTCGCAGTTATTTTAAAGGGATAGTTAAACAAAAAATGTATTATTTGTAGTTATTTACTCATCCCCATTTCAACCCTGTAGGACCCTGGTTACACCTAGAATTAGGATGCGTTTTCATAGAGCGGATCACAAGTAGACAAGGGTGTTTTAATTAGTCCACTTCTGTCGTGGTTTCTTTGAGGGGAGGGTCTATGGGTGGATAAATGTATGGGCTTTTTCAGATCTTTCAATTCAATGGATGAAATAAGCTCACGCTTACATATGAGAGCACCCGGAGGCGACGGAGAAACACAATGCTCTGACAGCCGCAAGACCAGCCGAACGCTTTAAGTGTAATAAATCAGGAATGGTGAGAGAACATTGTGCCTGGTACATCTTTCTTCTTCCAACAAAACTTCCCATAATATTTATGTATTGGATCAGCCGGCTGAGAGTAGAGGGTCTTTAGAGGCTGTTCGTGTGCTTTTGACCACATGAGCGTCTACACTACGAAAGCAATCCAATCAAAATGCGTTTTTAACTACCTCTGGAAGTGGACAAAAGTGAACAAGCTCAAAGTGTTTTAGACCCCGTTTCTTAATCTTAATACCAGGTGTAAACAGGGCCTATGACTCCCTTTCTTAAGCTATTCATGATAAAAAGACTTTTGGGTGAACTATCCCTTTAAGTACTGCATTTAGTTCTTCTACTGGGGCCGGTTGCACCAGCAGTAAGTTACAACTTAGCCTAGTTTTGACGTAAATGGACACTAAGTTACAACTTATGCACTACTAAATATTTTTGCGTTGCACCATTGAACTTAGTTGAAGCGTAACTCTACGTATAAACTAATTATTTACGGAAGCCTCCGATCAGGAGTAACGGTTGGAAGAGATAATAGCAGATAGACTGAACTGCATAATAAAGCTCTTGTTTTACATGACAGACTTCAATTCTTTAAACGTATATGATAATGCATTTACACTTAGGCTACTTATATTTTAAGAGAGAAAACATTATGTGAATGGATTACTTTTAGCAGATTTTTACCATGAACCCGTGCAAAACAGCTGTGTGCCGCTGCGTGCATCAAATAAAATCAGTCAAAATCAATAAAGGTAATTTCATGTCTTTTTTTGTTTCAGTATTTATTTATTGTTATGTCCTTATTAATGGCGTTTCATACTGAATGCTTCTGAATGTTATTTATATACAATCACTTACGTTTATTTAAATTTATTTATCATATTTAATGGAAACGTATTTTTACCGTTGGTTAGCCTACATGATGCAAAATAAGTTATAATAACGAAGGATAAACTGAAATTCAGAGCATTTCAACACAACTTCAGCTCTCGTATTTGAAGGCTGCTATTGGATCATTAAGGGTAAACGTCATATAATGCGCCTACGCATTACTTTTCGGAGAGCTTACGATCTACTAACTATGTTCTGCCTTAAGATCAAATGGTGCAACCGAAAAAAGTACAGAGTTAGTTACAAACTAGCTAGTAGTTACTAAGCCTCTTGTGTGGACTTTACGTTCAAATTTAAGAAAGAACTTGCAAACGACTGGTGCAACCCTACCCTGGTCCCTTTGAAGTATTCAGACTTTCAGGCTTTACTTTCTTTAATACCTTAACTTGCCTTTGTCTTGTTCTGTCTTTACTGTTGTGCTTCTTTATAGTAGAAAACTGACTAGGAAAACCCCTACAGGTAATCCACAAGCCATACTCAGGTCGACTCACCCCAAAACATTCCAGTTTTAAGCCATTGCACCATGTTTTTGAAAAACTTTGTTTTGTTTCATACAAAAAGTAATCCATCAAAGCTTTTGGAGAAAATCAAATAACTGGATGTTCCCCATGCACCCACACAGTGCCATTGTCAACCTTCTCACAGTCGTACTTGGTGGTACATTTCATTTGTCCTGTGTACAGAGTGGCGTGTTGGAGTTTGGTCTGTGAGTGTGTTTTTGTTGTTGTTTTTTGACGTTACTGATAACCATCTCTTATAAAAATGTCTTCCACAGATTCCTTCCTCCATGAGAAACCCAGATCCATCTCAGTGGATCTCCTCTTTGAAACGTCTGCCTTCAAAGAACCTGATGTATTACACATTTTAGACTGTAACACTGAGCCCAAAGATACAAAAGAAACTCCTTACCTGGTCATTGTGGGTAGTAGGGAAAGTCTGAGTGATTCTCACCAAGAACACTCACCAAGAAAAGGTGGTCTCACCCAGACTGAAGCAGATAAACTATGTTCTTCCAAAGGGCCAACAGACCGCTGGTCAAGTCCTTCAGATCGACATAATAATGGCGGTAGCTTACCAAGTGAGGGAAGTCAAAGAGAATTTAGCCAGTTGGAAGCTCCTAAAAAGAACATTCTAACACCCAAGGCAGCCACGTATTCCACAACCTCCTCCTCTTCCTCTTCTTCAGGTACCTTCACCAAATCGCACCCTCCTAGAATGGATCTGCAAGACCAGAAGAGTCAAGTGTCCCTTCAGGACAGTGCTCTCTCTCGCCTTATTGACGCTGTATCGCTTGATAACGAAAATGACACGTGTGGGTCCATATCTGCGCTGATTGGCCAACTTGAGCTTACTTCTGAGCAGAGCACCCTACTTCTATCCAACTCACAACCTCTGAAGTACTCTCTTCCCCCATCTGACATCACTCATCTCAACAACGAGCTTTCCAGCACTCCACTAAAAGTCATCCAAAAATCTGTGCGCACAACCTCAGAGCTAGCCGCGAGACCTTCCAGTCCTGAAACAACTGAACCTGAAGTCTTTACCATCTTGGATGAGGAGGTACTTTCTCCTGTATCTAAAAACAACGACTTTGAAAAAACAATGCCTCTAGAATGGTCCGCGCGTGGAAATCTAAAGCAAAGTTATAGCCATTCCACTGGCTCCTTCAGGAACTTTGAATTCGAAGGTTACATAGAAACCTCATTTAACAGCACAGCCTCAGATCGCTTCTTGTTGTGCCAGGACTCAGTAAGCAGCAGTCTGATGGAGGTGGAGATCAATGTGGATGAGGATCCTTTAGACAACACATTAACCCCTTCGAGTCCGCTTCGAGATTTCAGAAGTGTTCAAGGGTTAAACCAGAGTTCTCCCTATCACCATCATCTGTACAAACCCTCATACCACCCCTCTCCTGTTCACTCATACTCCACAAACACCTCACCCTTTCACACACACTACCAGTTCTCTAGCACCTACCTTACTGGCAAATCCCAGCCAAAGAAATTTACCTGTTATAATGACACCGGGATAAGTCACAGAACAGATACCACAGAGGCAAGACCCCAGGAGACAAGAGTCCAAAACAGTTTGGTCAGCAGGGCAGAGCGTTTAAACAAAAGATCTTTGTCCTCAGAAAGTCCTGCAAAGACTCGAGTCTGCCATACATTGTTAGAGAGGGACTTGTATGCACCCGTTTCAGACTACGACATGATTTCAGTTGAATTGCAAGAGCCAGCTCCACACTGTCAGGCCTTTCCCGTACCACATCCTCAGGTGTGCAATGGACTCTCCCCAGCTTCTTCCAAGTCCAAGAGCCTGGGAGACCTGACCTCTGAGGACATTTCATGCAACTTTCAGAGCAAGTACAAGTCAATCAGCCGAAGTTTTGTCACCCCTGCAATGCAAGACCAAAGACGGATGTGTGGGTTGTCTGGTCGTCCAAAGTCCGCTGATCCTTTAACCGAGCAGCTTCGCAAGCTTGTGACGTTAGAACATGAAGATTATTCGCGTCCCCTCCCCTCTTGTTCTCAACCCGCCCTGAAACCTCTTTCAGTGCTCCCTCTGAGTTCTGCCGATGATCACGAAGACCCCCCTCCATTTCTGTCAAGGCGACTGTCGTCCCGCAGTCAAAGTCGTGTACGTCATATAGCCAATCGTGCACGTGAGAGACAGCAGGAGGCATCCAAACACCAGGGTGCCATGGAGGTAGTACTCCGCAATAAGCCAGTCTCCTCCCAAAATCCTCCACCAAATAGGCACTCTACAGGCTCTTATATCGCTGGTTACCTGGACCAGCTGGGTCCTGAGGACCGAGGCTTGCCCGAAGGAGCATGCACCTCACTACGCTACGGATACAGAGATCGCTACTACAATGACGATTCTGTACTCCCTCCGGACTTCTCCAACCCATCAGAACCCGAGGTCTTCTTTCTGCTTAGGCTCTGACCTTGCATCCCACCTACTGTTTTAGACTTTGCATGTACGGTGTTTCATGTAGCAGGACACTTCCAGAACTGTGTACATATATCATATAACACTGTCTCCTACATTTGCTAGCCCTGCTGTTTTTTCAAACTAATTATTTTATATACATGTGATCCCTTGTCATGCTTGAAAAAAATTATTGTTCAAAATGTGTGTTGTCTCAAGGTGAAAATAACAGTGAATAATTGAACTGGAGACATTTTTGTTGTTGTCAGGTATTTGTTTTTGTAAGCTACGGGCTTCTCTTTTTATTCAGTCTTCCTGCATATTGTTATTTGTATCCCAGATTGCAACAGTGTCAGCCCAGATCTGGCCCACATCTGGAACCACTTTGGACCGACACTATGTCGCTTTCTGGGTCTGTGTAGTCTGTACATACTATGTTGGTAAAAGTCAAAGCACTATGGGGTTTCACTTAAATTTTAATTACTGTGATGTTTTTATTTAGCATGTGAAGCGTGAACATTTTCAGCATGACTATGCACAGACCTGTAGATGCTGTGCTCTGATTTTGCACAGATTGATTCTGTTGTATTGAATGCAATACAGCACATTTACCTGCTTGCTCTGACTTGCTTGCTTACTATTAGTCATGAATTTAAAGAAGTTTGAAACTCTTCTTCATATTCTGAAGCAGTATGGTTAAAGTTTTATTTTTATAATTGCTTTGATACAGAGAGCAAAAAAAGACATTTGTTAGACTTAATATTGAGTTTTCTTTTTAAAGACAACTACTTTTTTTCAATTATTCTGTGCTTAAAGGCATCTAGTCCGTTCTTTTTATTGTTACTCATCCAAGATGAGTGTAAGCATTTTCCTACCAATGCAATAAAATTATGAAATGTTTGCTATGAGGTAAAACATTTTGTGTGTGTGGTTTATTTTATCTGCCCCTCTAGTATCTTTATCTCCAATTATTTTATTTTTGTTTTAATTTATCTTTCGTTGTCACTGTGGTTCCTACACGTTTTGTCACACAAAAAAATTGAGATTGACTGCATGACACACATTTACCTTCTATAGGCAAATGATATTCATTTAAATCTGCAAAAAGTTGACTTGCAGCAGCTGTAAATTGGCTTGATGTATTGCAGCAATACAGTTTGATAGTGTTATCATAGCCTATTAGTAATAGCAAACAAAAACTGTTTGTAACACTTAATGGTCCATCATTAATAGGGAACTATGCAGAACAAATGAGTAGTACTGCATTAACATTTCAACGACTACAATTATAGAAACAGCCTTAACTAATCAGTAGGTAATATTCAAATGTAAGATAGTTCCTTAGCCTATAGGTAGATTGACTAGTAACTAACTATGAAAAATAATAAAGAATTACTAATCACAGCATTAATTGTCTGAGATGGGAACAATTGTCGTTTTTACTCCCGTGGTCATACAATTCTTACCCTTCTTAATATTTTAAAAGTAAATCTAATGTTTCTTGTTTCTATTCATTTCCTACTAACTCCTACTGTTTCAGTTTGATATCAATATCAAGAGAAAATATCAAGAGATGTAAAGGAACTAATCACAATGCTTTCGTTGCAATAGCCTACTCTTTTCTACTTTTCCTTGTTCTTTCTTTTTTATATACACTTTTCTGACTATAATTAAATTGTGGTACTTTTACTTTTATTCTGGTTGAATAAAAATGAAGCCTTCAACTTTGCAAAATGTATTTTTCACCAAAAATACATATCGGATTGGAAGATGCATGGGAGTTGTAGTTTACACGGAACCATCCCCTCATTAGTGTCTTATCATTCTGTAACTCTAAAGACTACATTTCCCATGAACCCCTCTCGGCACAGGGATAACGTATCCTGTGAGTGAATTTTTGAAGTATCTGTTTGTGTTGTTACTAATTAGTTTATTCCGGTTTAATCGCAGCGATTCCATTTACATGTCATTTCTGAGCAAATCTAGTTAATCGTAGGATGAAAAGTATGTAGTTTGTACCAGAATGTATGTAGTTTTTACGCCTTTTTATATATGCGCCAGCGCCGCTAACCGGTCATCGCCATAGAGACGAAACATCAACACAGGCGGTTGAACGTCCACTCTCGCTGTTAAACTGGTAAGCTTATTTACACTTTATAATACTTTTTTGGATTATTATTATTATTACATTTTTATTTTTCGTTGTGTAATATTGGAATTGCGCTAGATAGAATACATTGTGAATAATACATAAACTATTAAAAAAGATAAATAACTCACACTTGCATGTCCAAATTATAAATAGCAACGTTATATATATATATATATATATATATATATATATATATATATATATATATATATATATATATATATATATATATATATATATATATATATATATATATATATATATATATTACAGAGAAACCACTTATTTTAAGATTATAGGGTTATATTATCCGTGGGCTATGTACAAATTCTGTTTAAATTGCCACTGGTAATTGCATTCAATATCTTCAATCAAGCAAATCAATCAACATTTATTTTTTTAAGCACATTTGAAAACACCACAAGTTCACCAAAGACAAAAAATTACTCAATATACAGCACTGTTCAGTGTCCCAGAACCTAGGAGCAGTTGTATGCCACAGATCGTCTTAAAGTCACATTTTATAACAGCAAAACTAAAGTAAATTAAATTAAATATTATTTATAAATTCCTATGGATTAACTGGCCATCTTATTTTAATTGTAATTTCATCTTTAATGTCTCTGCTTTTAGCCTGCAGTCATAATGTCAAATCCATGTGCTAATCCTGGAAATCCAGTCTTCACCAGCATGCACAAACCAGGATCTCAGTCGTCAGCTGAAGATCCAGCAATGGCCAGATCCCAGAACCTGATGTTTAAAACCACATCCAGCGACTACGGAGCTCGATCAGCAACGTTTGAATCCTCGCCCTGTTCCTATCACCCCATATCCCAGACGTTCTCGCAGCACCTCGGATTGTGCGGGATGTACCAGGACAATTCCTTCAATACCAGCTTGGATCACAGCCATGTGTACATCCCAAATTTCAAAACTCAATTTAAGGGACAGTGACCAAACACATCTCCAAACCAAAAACAAAATCTCCTATTTGAGTGACTTGTTTTGTTGTTATTGTAATTGACCTTTTTAACCATGATGTACATACAGTATTGCGCATGCTTGATGGATAATAAATGAAAAAAGTTACAAGTGTACGAACAAAACATTTCTCCAGCTTAACCAGTCTTTATATATGATGTCACATGACAGTTGTGAACCAGCATTAAAATCAATCATATTCATGTAGCATGTGTGCTTATGTATGTTTATTAAATTAACTAATGACGATTAATCACATCTAACTTAAAATTGTGTGTATATTATATATATATATATATATATATATATATATATATATATATATACACACACACACACACACACACACACACACACACACACACACACACACACACACACACTCACAAATACAGAAAAACACTGCAAATACTCACAACACGTGCAAATACAGAAACACACTGCAAATACTCACAACACATCCAAATATAGAAACACACTGCAAATACTCACAACACGTGCAAATACAGAAACACACTGCAAATACTCACAACACATCCAAATACAGAAACACACTGCAAATACTCACAACACATCCAAATACAGAAACACACTGCAAATACTCACAACACATCCAAATACAGAAACACACTGCAAATACTCACAACACATCCAAATATAGAAACACACTGCAAATACTCACAACACATCCAAATACAGAAACACACTGCAAATACTCACAACACATCCAAATATAGAAACACACTGCAAATACTCACAACACATCCATATATAGAAACACACTGCAAATACTCACAACACGTGCAAATACAGAAACACACTGCAAATATTCACAACACATCCAAATATAGAAACACACTGCAAATACTCACAACACATCCAAATACAGAAACACACTGCAAATACTCACAACACATCCAAATACAGAAACACACTGCAAATACTCACAACACATCCAAATACAGAAACACACTGCAAATACTCACAACACATCCAAATATAGAAACACACTGCAAATACTCACAACACGTGCAAGTATAGAAACACACTGCAAATACTCACAACACATCCAAATATAGAAACACACTGCAAATACTCACAACACATCCAAATACAGAAACACACTGCAAATACTCACAACACATCCAAATATAGAAAAACACTGCAAATACAGAAACACATCCAAATACTCACAACACGTGCAAGTTTAGAAACACACTGCAAATACTCACAACACGTGCAAATACAGAAACACACTGCAAATACTCACAACACATCCAAATACAGAAACACACTGCAAATACTCACAACACATCCAAATAGAGAAACACACTGCAAATACTCACAACACATCCAAATAGAGAAACACACTGCAAATATTCACAACACATCCAAATAGAGAAACACACTGCAAATACTCACAACACGTGCAAGTATAGAAACACACTGCAAACACTCACAACACGTGCAAATACAGAAACACACTGCAAACACTCACAACACCTGCAAATAGAGAAACACACTGCAAATACTCACAACACGTGCAAGTATAGAAACACACTGCAAACACTCACAACACATCCAAATATAGAAACACACTGCAAACACTCACAACATGTGCAAATAGAGAAACACACTGGAAATACTCACAACACATCCAAATATAGAAACACACTGCAAATACTCACAACACATCCAAATACAGAAACACACTGCAAATACTCACAACACATCCAAATACAGAAACACACTGCAAATACTCACAACACATCCAAATACAGAAACACACTGCAAACACTCACAACACAGCCAAATACAGAAACACACTGCAAATACTCACAACACATCCAAATACAGAAACACACTGCAAATATTCACAACACATCCAAATACAGAAACACACTGCAAATACTCACAACACATCCAAATACAGAAACACACTGCAAATACTCACAACACATCCAAATATAGAAACACACTGCAAATACTCACAACACATCCAAATATAGAAACACACTGCAAATATTCACAACACATCCAAATACAGAAACACACTGCAAATATTCACAACACATCCAAATACAGAAACACACTGCAAATATTCACAACACATCCAAATATAGAAACACACTGCAAACACTCACAACATGTGCAAATAGAGAAACACACTGGAAATACTCACAACACATCCAAATATAGAAACACACTGCAAATACTCACAACACATCCAAATACAGAAACACACTGCAAATACTCACAACACATCCAAATATAGAAACACACTGCAAATACTCACAACACATCCAAATATAGAAACACACTGCAAATATTCACAACACATCCAAATACAGAAACACACTGCAAATATTCACAACACATCCAAATACAGAAACACACTGCAAATATTCACAACACATCCAAATATAGAAACACACTGCAAACACTCACAACATGTGCAAATAGAGAAACACACTGGAAATACTCACAACACATCCAAATATAGAAACACACTGCAAATACTCGCAACACGTGCAAAGAGAGAAACTATTCTGCAAATGGCCTGCTCATAATGCACATACGATCAGAATGCTAAGATAAACAAACAAAAAACTCACCTTTCAGGGGCCTGTACCATGATGGTAGTTTAACAAACTCAGGGTTAAAGGATTAGTTTTGAGTTGACAAAACCAAACCATTGTATTAAGGCTTTGTTGGTCCCATGATGCTGATCTTCCACTTTCTTTGTCAACTCAGGCTTTGATCCTGAGTTCAGGAGTTTAGCTGTGACATCAGTAGTGAACAGCCAATCACACGCTGTGGAACTGAGACGAACTTCTCGCGAGACAATCAGTGAGATTCATTTCTCTCTTCTGCAGAATATTGCATGATTGAAAAATGTTGAGAATTAAAATAAAAAAAATACACAGCAAGAAGAAAAGCTGTCTATGAAAGAGGACAACTTTAAGAAAAATAGTATACGTCAATGCAAGTAAAAGTTATGAAGTTAGTTTAGTTGATATAGAGAAAATTGAACATTTAAGCTTAGTAAGCTTCTTTTTTTTAATAGGCTAGTTTTATTTATTGATTTTAAAGCTTATCCATATGACTTTATGCAGGTGATGTTATTTATATGACTTATGTATTAATTTTAACAAAGTGCCTATTAATGATTGATTAACTAAAATGATAAATGTGTAATTTATTAAAGGTATAATAATTACATAAGTTATATCTAAATCATTCAAAATTATTATTTTTTATAAATAAGCATTGTTAAAAGCCAGACACTTTAGTCTTTAAAAACCATTTACTATGCAGTTACCTTTAATTTGGAGTAGAAACAGGGGGAGTGACTTGCGACACTGCATCAGAGGTGTGTCACTTTACTCACAGCTGATTGGTCCAATTTCAGATTGAGATCTCTAATCCAGAACATAACCTGCCCCAGAGCAGGTTAGCTCTGGAGCGTAAGTTACTATGGTGATGAACACAGCTAAAAGCCAAACCACTTTAATGGTACCTAAAACCCAGGATTGGCACAAACTAAGCTTAAACAAATCTGGCTAGCCAGCTAAACCAGCTTCATGGTACAGGACCCTGGTGCACACCACTGAAGAGTAAACACTGAACAATCACAGCCACCTTCACCCGTTGATGTTCCCTCTTAACACTTTCGGTGTGGTCTGTGCCACTCCCGGCGCCAGGACAAAGGGGGGTATTATTTGACGTTAAAAAAATATTATCAATAAATTAATGATTAGAAATACTATATATTTTTAACAATGTTAGCCTGGAATGAGAAGAGATGTAGGTGTTAAAGATGTTGTTTTATTGTTGTTGTTGTTGTTGTTGTTGTTGTTGTTAAAATAAGTAGGCTAGCCTAGAAAACAGCGCGTCGGTTATGCCTGATGCGATATCAATTATTGCAGCCGGGGAAATTCAAATATTAATTTAACTCTACTTCAAACTTTTTTGAATTTTTTGCAGTGCGTTTCTTCATTTGCATGTGTTGTGAGTATTTGTAAGATATTTAATCTCAGAAGTAAGCTTTTTTTTTCTCCCAAAATGCAACAGAGGTTAGTTACAAAGTGTTTTCCTTTGAGTCACAATTTTATATTTAAAATTAATTTACAAAAAATATAAATGAAAAAAATGCATATTAATCCTTAAATAACTGAAAATTTGGAGTACTTAAAAATCGTAGTTCCTTAAATTATATTTTATTAACCTCCTTAAGTTTAACTAATTAGCTCATTATCAGGTAAAATAAAGACAGAATCAGCTTATGCAGTCACTAAATTACAGCCAGATGTTTTAAAGGTTGTAGAGAGGGAAGACAAGACTCAAGAATGATACATTAAAAAATATATTCACTATCTATCTACCTTTTGTGTTTATTGCATTGCATATTGTGTGTTTAGGGATGACAGATTAATAAGCAGATATGATTTATGATTGGATACAACTGATACTTTGCGTTAAAAATGTCTCTCCTCTTGATTTTGTCCTATCAGTGTGGGTCTCCTGAAAAAAACAGCGAAGACCACTGTATCAAACAGACGAGTTACTGGAGCTCAAACTGCTCCAGAAGTTAATGCTGGTTCTGATAGAAAGGTGTCAGAATACACAGAGCAGCTCAGTTTGTTGTGTATGGAGCTGCATAGCTGCTGCAAATAATTTCCAAGTACGAAAACGTGCAAAATAGCAGGGTGTTCAAATACTTATTTTCCACACATATACTGTTGTGTGTGTGTGTGTGTGTGTGTGTGTGTGTGTGTGTGTGTGTGTGTGTGTGTGTGTGTGTGTGTGTGTGTGTGTGTGTGTGTGTGTTGCTTACCAGTCTCTCTCTAACTCTTTTAAAGTTCATAGACTCATAAACAACATAGACAGTTCATAGACAATATTTCAGCTTGAATTGTGTGAACCAAATATCAGGTTCTCAAAGGTTAAAATAATAATTTTGGTACTTTTATAGTTGCATCTTAGTTAAATTTAACTGTTAAGAAAATGTTTATATCTCCTATTACTAATTTCCTGTCTAAGCTGTTTCGTCTTAAAGGCATGCATCATGACTCAATTTAAATCACCTCCACATACTCCCCATCCAATTTTTGCAAAGGGATATTTAGTTTTAATTCATTTTAATTTCGATATTTGCGAAAAACGTTTCATTAAGCTGCCTATTATTGGTGGCATATGAATTCACAAAAGTGTAATGAATTTGATCAACGTTAACATCCAATATTACCATTCTTCATAAACTTGAAGAGCCTTGAAATTTCCTTTCAGTAAGCTATAGCGACCCCTGCAGATCTAGAGCTGAAATGTGAGAACCATATTTTTTTATTTTTTTAATGTAAGAACCATATGTAATTTCAAAAAGATGGTATACTTTTTCAGGTTTGAATCCTAAGTGTAGATGGTGCAGATCCATACACACACAACCCATTGCGCGTTTGACTCGGATTACAACTACAAACACGAATAAAAAGTGCTTAAAAACTACAAACATGGCGAATGCGCGAGTCCGACGGTTACGTGCATATCTATGGTTACGTGGCTGTATCCCTTCCCTTCCAGCCCCAACAAAAAGGTCTGAGTGGTTAACAATCAGTAGCTATCTAACATAACAAACATGTATGTATTCAATGTTATCCACATTATATTTCATCTGCAAAATTATTGTACACTTTTATAAAGATGGTTATTAACTTTTAAACACGAGAGTCAGTCTCTGCGCCTGTTCCTCATGACACACTTCCGGGTTGGCCGAGCTGACTGGTTCGCGTTTTTGCACGAACGTGCACAATCTACAGGGTGAGTCGGATTTCTGTTATTTTAACTACAAAAAAAGTACTATCTGAAGGTGTACAAGGCCGCTCTGTTACTCAGGCCATCGCAAAGCCTATATAAACAGTACGTTTTTAACAATTTACGTGATGATTTATGATTAAAGCAGAACTGTCATGATGCATTCACGATGATTTTACTGAAACATAAACATTGCGGTTCAAAATTCAGGTACAAATTCGCAGTGCACTGTCGTAGACATCCAAATAACATGTCATGAATTTATTCTTTATGATTTGTGAATTCAGATGACGGTCCGAAATCAGTTCATAATTAAAGGTTATGTGTAAATAAACACGCAGTCAAAATCAAATTGGGATTTGTAAAATATTTCACATACAGTTTTGGTTACTTAATCCCTTTTCATTTAATTTGTGTAATCTTTCACTGTACAGTTTTTGTCAGGTAACCCTTTCCTGAATCCTTAACTTCACTATTCGGATTTGTGAACGTTTTTACAGTACTAATCTGGTCAGACTATATGTCTGTTTTACTGGATTCTAGAACTTATAATAATAAGTGAAAGATTATATGTGCAAATATATTCTGTGCATGTGTTTTCTGCAAACTGTCCTTCTGCAAGCATGAAAAAGGGAACTGGTGTTATCATTTAACTGCAGGGCAAGCTGTTCCTGGTGTTCGACCGTTTGATTCCTATCATATTGTTGCCATATATGGAGTTATCTTTCTGTTCATATGAAGGGTGCGCCCAGGGGTGTAGCACCAAAATTTGGGTGTAGCACCACCATCTTGCTGGGCCCCCGTACCATGTATCTGTATGTATAGAAAACTGACTTCTAAGGCCCCCCCCCCGGTTACTCAGTACCCTTTATCCCCCCAGTCCCACGCCCCTGGGTGCGCCCTTATTCAAGGGTGTGAATCTACTGTATAAATATCACTGTCTTCCTGCTGTATCTCGAAGAGCTGCATTCTGAATAAACCATATTGACTTCATTCGTGTGGTTCATTGACTTGCACTCTCCCAGGATCCTGAAGCTGTGACTGATTGCTGAGCAGAGACTGAGACACACAAAGACACGGGAATAAATTCCTACAGTGTTTTGGGGGCTCGTCCGGGATACAACCAGACAGGTAAGAGATAAAATTGATTCACTACCTGTTCTGGTTGTATCTTAAACCTAAGGGAAAATTTGTATTATTAATTTCGCACGTAAAAGTATACATAGATTGATTGAACTGTGTGTGTCAGTATCTGGCCGGATAATCTTTGAAAATGGGGCAAACATATCCAAAACCAGAACCAAGTGAAACTCCTAAAGCATGGATGGAAAGATGTAGTTGGGGATATTATACAAATCCATATTTGGATAATTTAGCCGGCTGGACAGAGGGTACACAATGGCGTAGTTATCCCAGGGAAGGAACTTTCGACCCGGGATTCCTTCGTAGTGCGTTTGATCTAATCTATGGGCGACAGGGGGACCCAAATTGGGATTATGATTATATGAAAGGGGGATATGACGGGATATACTTTTCCTCAAATTAATCTGCAATGAAACAAATTTCATGGCATTGAATTATATATTGTACTTGTAGAATTGCTCACCATGGTTTATAAAGAAGAACAGGAAGAGAAGAAAAGGAGGACGACACTGAAAAAGAATTCAGGACGCAAGGCTCATTACTGCTCAAAGTGTGGGATGAGCTTCAGTGTGAAAACGCGGTTCACGCGTCACATGCGCATTCACACCGGAGACAAACCATACAACTGTCCTCACTGTGACATGTGCTTCAGATCACAAGAGAATCTGTCCGAACATGCACGCAAACACACCGACGACAGACCATATCACTGCTCTATATGCGGCAAGGGCTTTGTAAGACCAGGACGACTTAAAATCCACAGAAGAATCCACACTGGAGAAAAGCCACATCACTGCGCTCAGTGTGAGAAGAGCTTCAAGAGCACAGAGGAGCTGCAGAGCCACGCACGCGCACACACGGCAGAAAGGAATCACCACTGCTCTCAGTGCGAAAGGAGCTTCAGAAGAAGCGGTCAGCTGGTCAGACACATGCAGATACACACCGGAGAAAAGCCTCATAGATGTACACAGTGTGAGAAACGCTACTCGCGGGCAGAACACCTCAGGGACCATCAGATCCGAGCTCACTAAAACGACACACAAATCCAGTGAGAAACTGTGTGCGTGTGAGCCACTCACAAATCACAAATAGTGAAGTTAAGCACTCAGTGAAGGGTTAACTCCTTATAACTGTGCTGTGAAACCTTTACAGATCCCAATAGGAAAGTTCAGCACTCATGGAAGGGTTAAAGGGAAATTTCACCCAAAAATGAAAATTCTGTGATCATTTACTCGCCCTCAAGTTGTTCCAATCCTGTACGAGTGTCTTTGTTCTGCTGAACACAAAAAAATATATATTTTGAAGAATGTTTGTAACAAAGCAGAGAGAACAACCATTCACTACCATAGTATTTTTCCCCCTACCAAGATAGCGAATGGTTGTTCTCTCTGCTTTGCTACAAACATTCTTCCAAATATCTTCTTTTGTGTTCAGCAGAAGAAAGAAACTCAGAGAGTGAGTAAATGATCACAGAATTTTCATTTTTGGGTGAACTATCCCTTTAACTGTTCTTAAAACATATTTTTGTATGGGGATGCAAACTGTTCACTAGCACACTCATTTCTATTTCCTGTTTTTCACAGATGTCAGATTGGCAAAGCTTAAATGAGGATGTGGGTGAAGAGTGGTGGGAGTTGGCATACAAGTTGTTTCTTGAAAGCGATCCAAAAGCGATGATTCTGACTCATTCTGAATTATACATGAAGGCAGATAAATGGAACGATTATGGATTCCGCTACGACACTCTTGTTCCTCCTAGTGGGACATTCCGTGATGTTTCTAAAAAGGCCATTTTGGTGGTGATTTCAAGAGCAAGGAGAATGAATTGGCAAGATTGGAAGAATCTAGATAAGGCATATTCTGAATCGGATGTACAAGATCTGGACGAAAATGACAAGAAACTTATAAACTGTGTTATTGATCTGATCTATAAAGAGGACGGAAGCCCACGACCGTTTAATAAATAGACTGAACACTATTGAGCTATCTGCTAGAAGCTGTATTTTTCTTTATAACATATTAAATATGTATATTTATTTCACAAAAACGCATTGCTTCGCTTCTGAAGGCCTTTATTAACCCACAGAGCCTATTGGAGCACTTTTATAATGGATGGATGCACTTTTTTGTGCTTCACATTTTGGCCTCCCATTAACTGCCATTATAGAGCAGGACATTTTTATATATTACTCCAATTGTATTCGACTGAAAGATGTCATACACACACCTAGGATGGCTTGAGTGAATAAATCATGGGGTCATTTTCATATTTGGGTTACTATCCCTTTATCATTTTTTTCATTTGCATCCATAGACTAATCAAGACTAAGAGGTGTAGATCTTGTAAGGTGTAAGGTCTTGATTTTTTTGTTATCTGCGAATATATACAGCAAATAATGACCAGTATTGTGCCTATTTCATAAATATATTTTATAAACCGTTATTAGGAAGACAAATACTGTTAAAGAGTATGAATAAAACTACTTCTTTGGACTAACCAGTCTTTCTGTGTGGTTTCAGATTATATACAACATGTTCATGTCCATTTCTGCATTGATTAGAGCTGCACCCATAATCCTAGTTGTCTGTATTTTTAGGAGCTGGATGGTGACGTGGTGCCCTGTATGATCTCACGAATCTTGTCTGTATCAGTTCGCAGGGCTGCGTTTCGTGGGTCGATTTCAAGAGCCGCTTGGTAGTCCAGAAGACCTAAAAACAATATTAGATTTAATAGTGAAATACTTTATAGATGCTACAACTCCACTTCAGGAGTTTCCCATGCAGCAATTAAGATTGTATTAATCCTGAGTTTGAATTACATTCAATTGAATTTGAATTAAAATCATTAACATGAATTGAAAACATAACTAGGATATGGGCAATTGCCAGGGAACCGCTTCAATTTGTTGAAGTTTTATTCTGATACCTGAAAACTGATGGACATTTTGTTCTGCTGTATGGCATAATAAATGATCTATGTGCTGATTGCTTTTGACATTATTGAACTTTGAACAGCAATGTGTATACATATCATAATCAACATAGGCCAAATTTTAAATTCAGATTTTTTTTCCAATCATAAAGAGAGCATCAGATATTTTTATATTAGCTGCTTAAAGTGATTCAAAGACTTTAAATATAGGAATACGGTGCACTCCGATTACTTGCCCAATATGGTGAATAAGCCCCGTCAGATTTGTCAGATTTGATTAGTAATTTCAAATATGAAATATAATAGTAAGCTTGGCGAACAGACGAGAGGCGTTTTAAAGATGGCCACCGAGTGAAATGACTTTTAAAGTTATTCAGTGCATAGATAGATTTCTCACACACATTTACATAGGTAACTGTTTGTTTCTGACTGCAGAGATTGATCTGTTTTGCATGAAAGCAGAATATGATCCGTACCTGCCACATAGAGCTGGCACTCACAGAACGCTGTTCCTCGCCTTTTAGTAAAGCAGTGGTATTCTGATGCTTTTGATTGGTTCTCTTACTTTAATTTTTACATCAAGCCACATTGCCTCTGAAAGCTTTAGGCTATAACCTAAGATTTGCCACCATGGCAAGTGATAAAAATGCGTTTCAGTGCTGGAAAAGTAATCAAATTTAATCAGTTATATTACTGTAACAAAGTAATTGAAATAGTTACATTAGGCTACTTATTACATTTTAAATACATTTAAAAACATTACAATAACTTGTAATCTGTAAGCAATTACATTTCCAACATTAATAATAAGTATGTCTCTGTTATGAAATAATGAAAGCTCTCCTACCAATGTTTGTAAAGAGCTGCTCCCATAATAACTCGCTTTTTTTCTGCAGAGTGGAAACCGCTAGCCTAGAAATCTAGAAATGATCCTGCCCTTTGGATTGAGCTGTCAATGGTGAGTTTCCAGACCAAACATCTTGATGTGGGTCTGGCTTGTCAGGCTAGGAAACTGCAACACCGTTTCCAATCCTAGCTTGACTTTTCTCCTCGCTTATTGGCCCAAATCAGAAAACTGAACAGAAACAGGGGGAAAGTCACCTGCACAACACACACATGAATCGACTACATGATATCTTCATGAGTTTCTAGTTACACATTCGACTATTGTGTGTTAAAGTTGCACATTTTATTAAATGTTGACCTTCTGATACTCATCCGTGCAGATGACATGGACTTTGTGGTCTTCACTCCTTTTAAAGGGATGCTGATGTACTGTATTTATAAGTTGGCCACATTCTGGCCTCAGTTCAGTTAAAGGTAGGGTAGGTAGGAATGATCTAAAACACTTTTATCCAAATTTGTTTAAACTTTCTTTATATGTCAATACATAATTAAAATGTAAGTACTCTGAAAAAGAGAGTATAAAAATCGAGTGACTCTAGACTTTTTTATCTGCAATAAACACCGCTTATTTTCGTTCGGGACGAAACAAGTGATTGGCTTGGGCGACTGTCACTCTCTCGCTTCCATGGCAACCACCGCTTTCGCTACAGGGTCCGCCCACACATGCGCACACCCCTAGGAAGAGCAAAAGCATTCAAAATGCACCGGGTTTTGCAGTCAGCGAAGGCAAACAATGCAAAAAAAGGAAGACAGTAGGCCTACATGTAAAGGCAATTCACAAGAAGTCTTTGGATAAACAAAGAAATCAAACGCGAGTAAATATCGGCGTGGCTTTTCAACGATGTCGAGAACTGAAAAACGACTCATTGCTGGTTGTATTTCTGCTGGACAGGTAATCTTTCATTTTGATTATACATTTTTTTAGTTTATGTTTTCATGAAGCATGTATCACTAGCACATGTAGCTGCCTAATATAGCATAACATTACTTAGCATAAAGTTACAATATTATACACTTAGCCATTAGTAGAGATGATAAATACTCAATATGCTTAGCTCAAGTTGATCGCTGTCGTGTTGAATTGCGCAAAATTCAACTTTAGATAACAAAATGCCTGTGTAAAAGCTAGTACACCACATCCAGGAACATTTTTTAGAACTAAGTTAGCTTTAGATAGTGCTAATCAACAATGCTTTCATCATGGAAACTCTTACATGCAAAACACAGTATATGTTATGAGTCTTATACGAAATTCATCTTCATCACAGTATAACTGATGTTTTTAGAAAAAAATATGTCAATGCTACCCATTTTTAGCTTTGCCTTATAAATATAATTAGCTTGTTACCGAATTAAACAAAAATATATTTTAAACTTTACCAGTATCGGTATTCTAGCTTGATAGTGAGTACTAAAAGACATCTTATTTGTTTATATTCATACTGATAAAGTTAGATAAAGTTTTTTATTACATGTGATTGTGACATGATGTGACTACATACACACCACTCCTCTAAGGTAAATAATGCATCTTCCAGCTGATTGGTCGGTGAGGCGCGTTCATGTATTTTAGGGGCGTGGCTTTGGAAAGAGCCCAGAAGGGAGAAGGTGGAGTGAATGGAGATAATGAGAGAGTCGTGAGAGGTCTACAGACACTCAAATTTTATACTTTCTTTTTTAGAGTACTTACATTTTAATTATGTATTGATATATAAAGAACATTTAAACAAATTTGAAAAAAAAATGTTTAACCAATTCTTACCTACCCTACCTTTAATAGCCAATAGAGCTGGTTAACATATCTCAGATTATATCACTGCAATCTATCTGTGAGTGTGTATGGTTTGACCGAACTGATGCATAACACTTATTACAGTAAACGGTCTGCACTGGGCAGAATTACTCATACTTTTATAGGACGTGTGCTGAGGGACATCCGGATTGGTCGAGCTGCTTCGTTATTTGCATGGGCGTCTACACTGAAAGCCAAATTGCCACAGCTCGTAAACCTTTGAAGTCGTCCAGTGTCTGTTCTTTCTTGACTGAAAGTGTCACAGGAGCTGCGACCGCTCTGTATCAACTTTTACAGGAAAACACAGGACATCACAAAGCCTAAAAACGGTAAGTTTTAATAATGTGCATGATCATTTATGATTGAAGCATAACTAGCTCAGTATTATATATTATATGATACATTCACAATGATATGACTGAGTATAAAAAATATCACCCATACGAAGGGTGTATATTTACATACCTCAATGCATTTAATCAGGGGTGGTAAGTAATCAAGTAAAAATACTTTGATACTTTACTTAAGTATTTTTTTTCGGGGATCTGTACTTTACTTGAGTATATTTTATTTGCATCTACTTTTACTCTTACTCCACTACAATATTAAAGGCAAAGATTACTTTTTACTCCAATACATTTCCCCATGCCCGCATACTTAAATATTAAGTATTTATTACACATGATTTCCAAACCGGTGTGGTCGGTCATGGATGATCCAGTCGGGTATAGACTTGGAAAAGCTGACAAGTCAGGTTTGCCACACTAACGTTAGCTCAGTGTGTCCCCAACTTTTTTATTTTGCGGCACACTATTTACTATGAAAACATCGGTAACATTTTACAATACAGGTGCACTATTATAATTCATGCCTAACTAATGCACAGATAATCATGAGTTAATGTATTACTAATGAAGAACTAAACCATTTATTAATGATTACTGCATCAGCAACTAATGAACATTATATATGATTAATAGATTAAGTAATATATGAATTGCTATTGACATCACTAATTCCCTAAAAACATATTACATTAACTAATAATGTAAAT
Source organism: Pseudorasbora parva (assembly GCF_024679245.1). Classification (NCBI taxonomy): domain Eukaryota; kingdom Metazoa; phylum Chordata; class Actinopteri; order Cypriniformes; family Gobionidae; genus Pseudorasbora; species Pseudorasbora parva. Next base: position 42,783,565 of record NC_090187.1, read on the forward strand.
TCATGTATTCAAAGCCACGCATTCCGACTCTCAGTTGTCTGTTTAATTAATCATTAATCATAACAATTGGCAAAATTATAGTATGACTTTACTTGTTGAGGCACATGACTATTAACTAATTGTTATGTAACATGTCATTGTGGTTATGGCTTTATTATGGCTTTTGAATTAATTTTGAATTAGTTAATGGTATCTTGCTCCTCATCTGTTTTATGGAGCTAATGTTATGGAAGATGTCTATTTTAAGTTTAACCCCTATACTGCGTTAAGGTGCTTCATTGTCTCCTATTAATTGCAAATCTAACAAATTTTTAATTGCAGTATCTAATCTTATCATTTGTTCAATTAAAGCATTGCATATCAGTCCCAAAAGATTTTATCTGCTTAATTATTGATATTTACAGTTAATTTGAATATTTACTTTTTACTTTCGGTACTTGAGTACATTTTAAATCTGATACTTTTGTACTTTTACGCAAGTGATGTTTGAATGGAGGACTTTCTACTTTTACTGGAGTATTTTTTTTATTTAGGTATATATACTTTGACTCGAGTATAACTTTTGATTACTTTTACCACCTCTGCATTTAATGCTCGTCAATTTAACATACAATTTGACCCTTCACAGGGAGTTTGATTGACAGGTGATCTGACCAATCATAATCCACCATTCACCGACTCCACCGTTTTGTGCAACAAAGCAGTCAGGAGAGTTCGTAGATTAATTTTGGAAACTTGAAAAACGGTGTGTACTTACGTCTTTCCGCAGTTTAAACAACATTCGTTCTAATGCTCATCCATGTTTAATTGGTGCTATAAATTAATTAGAAGAAGAAGAAGATCGGTTCATGAGCAGCTTTAACTAAAGCGCAACTGCGACATGTCACCTTAAATTAAAGAGCAACAAAACGGTATTTATTGCTTATATTTCTAAATAAATTAAAAAATTTAAATGTTGAGACTTTGTTTCATATTAAAAGTAGCCTGCTCTGTCCTGTCTATTGGCGCGTTGTCAGTAGCTACCGAGTCTCCTCTTTTCCATGTATTTTTCACTGCACAAGGGCGTGAGAATAATAATAATTATAGATTTTATTTATAATGCACTTTTCATTCTGAAGAATCTCAAAGTGCAACTAAGGGAACAAATAACCACAACAACAACAAAAATTAATGACAAGTAAAAATATAGAATAATACAAAAAATCAACCAACACAGACAACTGAACAGAAAACAGAATGCCATGGCTTGTCGGACGTAGCAACAGTAACTAAGGGGGAGGGTCTTTGCGAGCAACTTTTTCTTACTTGGGCGTATTGTCGGTTCGCATTCTTGATAAGAGACTTTGCGAACTGATCACTAGCTCACTCATTTCTATTTCTTGTTTTTCAACAGATGGCGAGTTGTCAAAGCTTAAACGAGAATGTGAGTGAAAAGTGGTGGGAGTTGGCATACAAGTTGTTTCTTGAAAGTGATCCAATAAAAAGGATTCTGACACATTCTGAACTATATATGACCAGAGATAAATGGAAAGATAATGGATTCAACTGCAACACACATGTTCCCCCTAATGGGAAAATCAATGATGTTTCTAAAAGAGCAGTTTTGGTGGTGATTTCAAGAGCAAAGAAAATGAATTGGAATGAGTGGATGTTAGGCCCGGCATCTTCTGAAGCGGTTGTACCAGATCTGGACGAAACTGACAAGAAACTTATAAACGGTGTTATTGAGCTGATCTATAAAGAGGACGGCAGCCCACGAACGTTTTACAAACAGACTGAGGACTATTGATCGATAGTGTGAGTCTGAACTAAATGTAATTTACCGGTACATCACTATAATGGTATAGGGTACTTTGTTGCAGGTACAATGTCTAGTGTTTTGGTTTTGTTTGATTTTCTTGTTTCCAGTGGCCTGTTCCACAAAGCTGGTTTCAGTTGCTACCCAGGTAAGTTGAAGTTTAGTTTGAGCAAACTCTGGTTTTCTGGCTCAAGAAGGTGGATTGTTTTTTAGCAGTGTTCATCATAATGGTAACTTAAACTACACGGCTAACCTTTTATTCTGGGTTAGAGATTGCAATCTCAAACTGGACCATCAACTGCAAGTAAAGACGTAATAAAGCCACACCCCCTGTTCCAAATTTTCAGTTTATAGTGAAAAAATTGTTAGAGACAAAATTGCTCATCCTTTGCCGCTAATTATTTATTATATTTATATTATACGAGTTATAAGCACTTTTAATTAATATAATATATTCATATAATTATCATATTAATTGACAAGTAGCCAAATATTAATATAAATATAAAACATGCATTTATAATTCTTTTAAACAACGTGTATTCATTTGAGCTCTTTATGAACCCATAATTATTAGGCATATTTCTTTGATTCACATCATCAGATATTCTTTTAGCTGCCTTCTCAAACTGTCGCTGCAGCAGCATTGTTTATTCCTGCTTTGTAAACGCATTTAATTTCATGATAATTTTCAAAACGATGTCTCAATCTTCAGAAGAGAAGTGAATCAAACGGTCACTGTAATAAATGTCACACTTTCAGGTGCACACGCTTCAGAGTTGATCGCAACTCTGGATTAAACCTGAGTTGACAGAGAAAGTTTATACCAAGCTTTGAGAAATGGTTGAACTTGATCTAAACCAGGTTGGATTTATCTGGATTTGTCAACTCTAAACCTGCTCTGAAACTCAGAGTTTGTTCAGCTAGCTTCATGCAACAGGCCTCTGGTTTGCCAGGTGATTCCATTGAGTCATGTGATTATGTCATGTGCTTCCCTAGTCTCTTGTGTCATGCTGTCATTGGTTGATTTAGTCATGTGGGTTCTCATTTCAGTTCTGTCATTGGTTCATTAGGTGTGTTCGACATCGGCTGCGGCTGGATGCATGCGATCGGCGAGAGTAGCCGCGTGCAGTCGGGGAGGAGCTGCAGACGGAGACGTGAAGTCGGACACTTTCTGCTTCCCGCGGTGACGCTTGCACTGTGTTTTGCAAACTTTATCACAGCTGAAGTTAAATAAATGCAATATTTCTCAAATACACAGATATTTCAAATGATATTTTCATCCAATACTTTATGTACTGCTTGATAAAGCGTCTATTTGGACAAGATTAAAGTTCAACATATAAACCTGTTTTTATCAGTTTTAGTTTGATAAACATGACAATATAACATCGCGACTACACGAAAAGAGGTTTTACTGTTATAAATACATTATTTGTGAGCATTAGCGTAACATAAGGTTTTAGAATAAACACGAAACACACGTGATCGCTGTCATGCGGTGAATGGGCCAATCGTGGATCAGCTGTGTCGTCATTAGAGCCTGTCATCAGCCGGCTGCTCTCGAATCGCTCTCGCGGTACTTTGTTGACATACGTCACAGTCACTTGCAGTCGGCGCTGCCTCAAGTCGGACAAAATTTCTAACCGGCATGCACTGCTTCAAGTCTGCCGCGATCGGTCTGCGACTCTGCGTATCGCTGGGTGAAGTCGAACAAGCCTATATTATGTGTCTTCTTTAGTCATTAGTCTTTGTGTATTCAAGCCCTCATGTTTCCCTTGTTCCCTGTGGCACAAAGCTGGGGCCTATTGCACAAAACTAAGGGTAATATCTTGGTGATCTTTTCATGATGCAAAATTTAGTACACTGAAGGCACACTCACACCAAGAATGATAACGAAAGATAACTGTATATTAACGGATAAATTGATCCAGAATCACCAAGATATCCTGAGTTAACAGAAAATGTTTATACCGAGCTTTGAGAGACCGTTGAACTTGATCTAAACCAGGTTGAATTTATCTGGATTTGTCAACTCTACGCCTACTCTAAAATTCAGCGTTTGTTCAGCTAGCTTCATGCAACAGGCCCCTGGTCGAGTATGTAACTTAACGTCTGTTTATGGTTCAAGGCAAGGTTTGTTTTGTATATGTTCATGTTTATAATATAACTGCACTTAGGTTCTCACTTCAACCTCCAGTGGATCACGTCGTAACAAAAGATTAATCATATAACTTAATAAAATAAGTTTTATCCTCTAGTTAATCATTTACTTTCTCATTTGTATCCATATATGACTATTGTATGACTTTATGAATTTGTCCATAGTAATGATCACTTCTATTGATTTATTAACTCAAGATTAAGTGTAAAGGTTATCCTGTAAGAAAACATGCATCCTTCTGCTCTGACAACGTTCCCCAACTTGAAGGCCTTGTCATGGCCATCACAATCTCTAAGCCTGAACTCCACTGAACGTTTCTAGAATGTAAGCAAGAGGGTCACCAGCCATTAAATAAAGCCAAGGTGCTTGAAACATCGAACACAACCAACTGAACGGGAACTCGCAATTCTGAGAAAAAAAAAATTGGTCCAAAGTCTAGAATTGGACTTTATAACTCGCAGTTGCGTGTTATATATAATTGCGTTTCATATCTGATGAAAGTTAGATGAGGAAATGGGTAACTTGCCAAGCAAAAAGTTACACTTTAATAGAAAAGACAGGCCATCAAGTTTGTTGAAGATATTCTTTGGAATGAATAACCATAAAGTCACTGGGTTTGCAAGGCATCTTTTCAGGCAGTTTACTTTAAAGGTGTTAATAATATCAGCAAAGTCTAAAAAACCAAGGCCACCTTTACCTCTGGAATTAGAGTGTAGCTCTCTTTTTAATTTGTGAAGCCTATTTTTCTAAATGAAATCCAAAAATATTTGTATTTTTCCTTTATTGCTTCATCATTAATAAACACACACACAGAGAGAGAGAGAGAGAGAGAGAGAGAGAGAGAATCCCTTCCAATGATGTCTCATCTATATCATGAATTGACAATCTCACCTTTTGAATTACTTCAAAATAGTTTAAGATCCGAGGCAAATGAAAATTGTTCCACAAGTTTCAGGTAACTGTTTTTGATCTTCCAAGAATAGTGTGGTGTCATTGGCTAGCTGTGCAACTTTAAAATGCCTATCAAAAATGGAAATTCCTATCAACCTTTCATTTCGATTAATCCTTAGACAAAGTAATTCAGCCAAAGAAATAAACAAGGAGAGATCGGACAGCCCTGTCTGACTCCATGACCACGCTATATGTCAAACCTTCTGGTCATGTCAAAGTTAACGATCACTGAGCTGTTACTGCGTCTATAAAACATGGTTACAGTATTAATAAATGATTTACCATACCAACATAACTTGAGTGCGGAAAAGGAATGTGTGCTCTATGGAGTCGAAAGCTTTGTGAAAGTCAACAAAAAGTATGAGACCATCTGAATGAATTAGATCAGAATAATCCAGCACATCTAATACTAAACTTATATATTAGATATATGACGGCCTTTCATGAATCCTGACTGAGATTCTGAAATTATGTAATCTACCAGTACTTAATCTTTTAGCAAAAGCAGAGGCTAATATTTTATAATCTAATGTCAACAGAGAAATAGGCCGCTAATTGTCGATTAATAAAGGGTCCTTGCTTGGCTTGAGTATAAGGGTGATAACTCCCTTTTTCATAGCAGTGGTCATATCCCTGACTGATGATTCCTTATATTTCAGAAATAAAGGCAGTTTAATAATCTCCCAAAAGTGGAGATAAAACTCTACTAAAAGCCTGTCAATACCAGGCGGTTTACATTTTTTCACTGATTGCAGAGCTTGCTCAATTGTATATTGACAAATCAGCATCACAAATTTGACTATACTCACAATCAATAACTTTAAAACGGTGTTTAATTATATTAATTACATTTTTACAAATGTCAGAGTCAAATTTAGAAGTATAAAGATTGCTATAAAATTTGGTAACAAATTCTGATATTTCCTTTGGGTCTTTAGAGGTAACTCCATCGATGTTAAGTGCTGAAAGAGCGTTCTTCTGGCCATTTCTCTTTTCCAGAAGAAGAAAAAAGAAGAACATTTTTTAATTATTCTCCCTCTCCTCGAGCCATTTTGGCCAAGACCTTATGCCCCTTTAGCCAACTCTAAATAAGCTCAGAGATCTGGAAAAAGAGAAATGGCCTCTCATCTATTCACTAGATGAGAGAACATTACCCTATTGGATGCATGAGAGTTGTGTCCATATACATAAGCTATAAAGGTGGCCTGATCTTGTTTTATTACAGCACCAACCCATCTGGCTTCCTCAGGGCACAAAGTCCCCAGTCCCTTAAAACCGATGTAACATAATGGCAGTCCCAGTCGAGTGGCTGCTGCCATGGCTAAAGAAAATTGAGTTTTCCCATTGCGTCCTCCAAAACTTCACACCTGTTTCACCTGAATGCATTTCTACAAGAAACATTAGATCAGCTGGACTTCTTTTACAAATGGTTTTCTTTTCAGATTGTCCCACAAACCTTTAACATTTAAAGTTAAAACTGTAACGGAGGGCAGCTAGTAGTTGCTGTGTGTGAGTTAACCTCACTCCTCTGATCTCAAGAGACTTTCTAGCGGCTGACGTTAGAGGTTATACACTCTAAAAAAAATGCTGGGTTAAAAACAACCCAAGTTGAAAATGGACTAGCCCTGGGTTGTTTTAACCCAGCAATTGGGTTGTCTTAAGCAAACATTTAACCCAACTGTAAGAATTTATTCTTGTGTCTTTGTGTGCCTCAGTCTCTGCTCAGCAATCAGTCACAGCTTCGAGATCTCGGGAGAGTGCAGGTCAATGAACCACACAAATGAAGTCAATATGGTTTATTCAGAATGCAGCTCTCGAAGTACAACAGAAAAACAGTGATATTTATACCATTAATCCACGCCCTAACAGTTGGACGCACCCTACATAGGAAACAGAAAGATAACTCCATATATGTCAACAATATGATAGAAATGAACGCCTTTAGCTGTCAAACACCAGGAACAGATTGCTCTGCAGTTAAATGATAACAGCTGGGTGGGTGTGCGCTTTACATGCACACAGCAAAACAGGAAACGAACACCAGTTCCCTTTTCATGCTTGCAGAAAACACATACACAGAATATATTTGCACATATAATCTTTCACCAACCACTGGGTTAAATCAACCCAACTGCTGGGTTAAAACAACTCAAACGCTGGGTTAGTCCATTTTCAACCCAACTTGGGTTGTTTTTAACCCAGCATTTTTTAGAGTGTAGAGAAGAGGCCTTTAGCCTTCTTGATAAAGCGTCTACATTTATCCCAATTTCAATTAAACAGAGTAACTGAACATTACATTATAGGGATGCAAATTACATTATCAGATATTTCACTATCAATCTAGTGTTCAGTCTATTTATCAAAATGTCTTGGGCGTCCGTCCGCTTCATAGATCAGAGCAGTAATACAGTTTATAAGTTTCTTGCGATTTTCATCCAGATCTGGTACAGTTTTAGAAGATTTGGGAAGATCCTTCCAATTCCATTTGTTTCTCATTGCTCTTGAAATCACCACCAAAATTGCTCTTTTAGAAACATCATTGACTTTCCCAGTAGGAGGAACATGGGTCTTCCAGTTGAATCCATTATTATCCAATTGATCTCCTTTCACATACAATTGAGAATGTTCCAGAATCTTTTCTATTGGATCATATTCAAGAAACAACTGGTATGCCCTCTCCCACCAATCTTCATCCACTATCTCATTTATGTTAAGCCAATTTTCCATCTGTTGAATAAAAGGAAATCAAAATTGTGTGCTAGTGATCAGTTTCCATCAATGCTGTTACTTCACATTAAGTGTATGTTAAAGCTGCAGTCCGTAACTTGTTTGGGTGAAAAATTATCCAAGATACATTTTTGAGCAAGTACATAACCAGCCAGTTCAAAACGATCTGCTTACCGTAGCTCACTTAAGCTTGTAATAATGTTTTTTATTCCAGTGGTACTAGTGGATTTCTGCGGGAGGGGCCGATGTGACGGCAAGGATAAAAAGGGCTTTTAAGGATGGCTTGAACTGTTTTTTTCAGGGGGTTAAATTATGTAACAGCACACTTCGCTTTTGCATATTTACGGAGTTTTCTTTGTTGTGCCTTTCTCGTTTTGCTATGTGCATTTTATGGTAAATATCAATTATTTTGTGCTTGCTTTGAGAAGGAGCTTCACCTCTGCTCAACATTTATTTGTTGGTATAAGACCATCAGAAATTAGACCGCACAGAAATGGAAACTGAACTACAGGTGGCCATAATACACATTAAATGTAGTCATGCAATGCTGATGTTGTTAACATTACACTGTAAAAAAAAAAATGTCTCCAATGTCCAAATGTCTAAAATTTTCTGATGACTGATCACATCTGAATTATTCAGTTGGCCGAATTTAAATTCTGTGAATTGATGCAATTTAATTCACAGATATTCAATTTGGCCAACTGAAAAATTTAGATGTGATCAGTCACTTAAATTTTTTCAATTGGAGACCTGATTTTTTTTATTTTAACAGTGTAACAATTAGAAAACAAAGTATAATTTGCACGGTTTGACATTATATGAAAAGCAATTTGTTAGATTTAATTATCGTGATTTATTGCAATGCTTTTCAAATATTAGATTCCTCAGCACTGTGCTGACCGAGGCACAACTCGCCTAAAATGTATAATTCTGTGAATAACTGCAATTGCAGGTGTCAAACAGAGATGGCGACAAAGAGGAAAAACTACGGACTGCAGCTTTAAATTGACGAGCATTAAATCCAGAGATAGTGACATTGAGGTGTGTAAATATACAGGTGCTGGTCATATAATTAGAATATCATCAAAACGTAAGAAAAATTTCACTAATTGCCGGAAAACTGAAAGTGAAACTTGTATATTATATTCATTCAATGCACACAGACTGATATATTTCAAATGTATATGTTAATTTTGATGATTATAACTGACAACTATGGAAAATCTCCAATTCAGTATCTCAGTAAATTAGAATATTGTGAAAAGATTCGATTCATGAGGATTGCGTGTCAAACGTAAAAAAGGTCAAACCCCCAAACTGCTGAAATCACATGACATTAGCATCCAAATCATGAATCGATTTACTGATTCACAACTTGGTTTTGAAATCGGCCCATCACTATTAAGTCGTTATTTAGTTTTTTTGAACACAAAAACTCTTCTCGTGTCTTCATAAATGATTGTAGAGCCGCTGTAGTGAGATGGGCTTTGTAACGACGTCTTTAGTGCCTTTATGGGTCTTGAGAGAGGAAATGACATTGGTGTCAATGAAGGCCTTTCTGAGCCATCGGATTTCAACACTAATATCTTCATCTGTGTGTGAAGATGAGCGGAGGTCTTACGGGTGTCCAACGACATTAGGGTAAGTAATTAATGACAAAACTTTCATTTTTGAGTGAACTAACCCTTTAAGTAATATTCTAATATTCCGAGATACTGAATTTGATTTTTATTAGTTGTCAGTTATAATCATCAAAATTAACAAACATTTGAAATGGGTCTGTGTAATGAATGAATATAATATACAAGTTTCACTTTTTGAATGGAATTAGTAATATAAATACACTTTTTGATTATTCTGATTATATGACCATTGTGAATGTATCATATAATACCGAGCTAGTTATGCTTCAATTATAAATGATCATGCACATTATTAAAACTTACCGTTTTTAGGCTTTGTGATGTCCTGTGTTTTCCTGTAAAAGTTGATACAGAGCGGTCGCAGCTCCTGTGACACTTTCAGTCAAGAAAGAACAGACACTGGACGACTTCAAAGGTTTACGAGCTGTGGCAATTTGGCTTTCAGTGTAGACGCCCATGCAAATAACGAAGCAGCTCGACCAATCCGGATGTCCCTCAGCACACGTCCTATAAAAGTATGAGTAATTCTGCCCAGTGCAGACCATTTACTGTAATAAGTGTTATGCACCAGTGCGGTCAAACCATACACACTCACAGATAGATTGCAGTGATATAATCTGAGATATGTCAACCAGCTCTACTGGCTATTAACTGAACTGAGGCCAGAATGTGACCAACTTATGAATACAGTACATCAGCATCCCTTTAAAAGGAGTGAAGACCACAAAGTCCATGTCATCTGCACGGATGAGTATCAGAAGGTCAGCATTCAATAAAATGTGCAACTTTAACACACAATAGTCGTAACTGGAAACCCATGGAGATATCATGTACTCAATTCATGTGTCTTGTGTTGTGCAGGTGACTTTTCCCTCGTTTCTGTTCAAAGTTTTCTTATTTGGGCCAATAAACGAGGAGAAAAGTCAAGCCAGGATTGGGAGAGCAGCGATGAATTGTGGGAGCAGCTCTTTACAAACATTAGATCTTTGATTGTTTCGCAGAAATATATTCATGATGATGTATTAGAGACATATAGTAATTATAAAACCGCTATATTTTTTATTCCACAGATAAACAACATGTTCATGTCCATTTCTGCATTGATTAGAGCTGCACCCATAATCCTAGTTGTCTGTATTTTTAGGAGCTGGATGGTGACGTGGTGCCCTGTATGATCTCACGAATCTTGTCTGTATCAGTTCGCAGGGCTGCGTTTCGTGGGTCGATTTCAAGAGCCGCTTGGTAGTCCAGAAGACCTAAAAACAATATTAGATTTAATAGTGAAATACTTTATAGATGCTACAACTCCACTTCAGGAGTTTCCCATGCAGCAATTAAGATTGTATTAATCCTGAGTTTGAATTACATTCACATTGAAGTCACAAAAAGGATCTAGAATTGTACTTAAATTTAGAATTTAAAGGGTACTTTAGCACTGGAAAGATGAATCTGTATTAGGGCTGGGACAACGCGTCGACGTCATCGATGACGTCGACGCAAAAAATACGTCGACGCAAAATATGCGCGTCGATTCGTCAGACTCAAAATAAAGATGGCGGCGCCGGAGAGTAGTAGCAACCATAGATATACATAATAAAGTATATTATGTAATTAAGTATATTATTTATTATGAATATCTATGGTAGCAACACGAGTGGCTCCTCAGACTTTCAGAAGTGCAAGGCTTGCGTGTTGGCCACAGTCTATGGGGTTGGCGCGCGGTGCGCACGGAGCATCACAGGCATGCGCGTCTGTGTTAAGAGCGCTTGCTCCGTGCGCGCACGCGTTTTGTTGTCACGGCTACATACACAAATTTCTGCACACAGGAAGACAGATGTTTTGGTAATATTTGATGTATTTTAATCACTAAAACAAACGTTTGCATCAAGTGAAAGCATCGGACACATTGGCTACCTAAATAATAAGCTGTTTTAAATTTAAAATGTTCAATGTCTAATCGCGCTGATGTGACCGAGGGTATCCATCCTCTAAGTGAGCAGTTTCATCCCAGGACTATTCCGGTTTTAAACGGAATATTGGCGCCCGTAATGCACTCCACATGTAACTGTTTTCACTGTCATGCCGCGGATGCGCGTGGCGTTTCTGTTGCGGGTCAGCCACGGGGCTGCGTGGCGTTTTCTCTGCCTTTGGACACACTATAGAAGCGTGTCTGATGCGGCGCTGCTGCTGCTATTGATGCGGAGGGAAGCCCTATTCCTAATGTTAAACATAAATAGCCTACTGATACAGCAAAGAAAACGTCGGCAGTAGCCACATATCTGGTATTGAGGGCAAAATAGGCTACAGAATATTTCGTTCTGTATTGACAGTTGCAATATTTCAAAATCGATAATTGACGTTTTTTATTATTACAATTAGGCCTATGTCTGCATTTATGTAAACCTACAGACTTTCAAACATGAAAATGTAATTTAATAATATGTATTCGTGTCAAAATGATATATAAACATCTTTTTCTATTCTATTTTGCCTGGAGACGCTCCCAACACGCGTGAAAAATAGGCGCTCTTCTATTTCTAGCATGCACGCGTTTTCCGCGCGTCACAGGCAGTGTGCAAACGCCAACCTGTCAACATGGGAGCCGAAACAAAAACGGACACGCCACGCAGCCGAGACGCTCACGCTTGCAGTGTGTCCCCGGATTTGATTAACCAACTTGTTGATATTTAATCGATGGGCATAGCCTGTAGGCTGAGTTGCATACATAGAAAAATCGTATAATATGTTTCTTTGTTGTAGGTTTATACTTTTTTATTTGTGTGTGTGTGTGTGTGTGTGTGTGTGTGTGTGTGTGTGTGTGTGTGTGTGTATGTGTGGTGTGTAGCCTACTTTATGTTTTCAAGGTTTTATTGAATGCATTGCTCTTGTATAGTCTTACTTTGGAATTTTAAGAGCAATAAACATATATTGCAATGTTAAGGAATTCGTTTTTTCATTCAGATAATTAAATCAACATGTATAAATTGCTATTAGGCAATTAATGGGGAGATAATTGGTAATCGAATCGAATCGTAACCGAATCGGGCAGGGAAAATTAATCGTTAGATTAATCGATGCATCGAAAAAATAATCGCTAGATTAATCGTTTAAAAAATAATCGTTTATCCCAGCCCTAATCTGTATTTAAACTGGGTCATTAATGTAGTAGAAATGTGATTTTTTTATTTTTATTTGGTGCCTTCTAGACTGAGAAAAGACAGAAAATGTATTTTTGTCTCATGGGGATGAAAGACAACAATACCCAGAATGCATTGTCCTCACTATCCAATGAAGCCACTCCCAAAGCCACGGCTACTGGATTACTGGATCATTGACATTTACCCACCGCAAGCACGTTCATTTTAATAAAATCAGTTCAATATAATGCGATCTCCCATCCCCCATGCGCGAGTTGAAAAAATGTGGAAATAGCTCCTCTACTGGCTGTAGCACGATCATTCAAATATACTCCAGGGTTTCTACTGATAGAAAGCCATATTCTGATTTCCATGCGATGGACATTTTGTTCTGCTGTATGGCATTATTAATGATGGATGTGCTGATTGCTTTTGACATTACTGAACAGACTCTACTTACAATCATAACCAAGGCCAATTCATTTCAAATTCCAACTCATTGATTTTTTTCCAACCCTAAAGAGAGCATCAGATATTTTTATATAAGTTGCTTAAAGTGATTTCAGTGCATAGATCGATATCTCGCACACATTTGTATATATATCTGTTTGTTTCTGACAGCAGAGGTTGATGTGTTTTGCATGAAAGCAGAATATGATCCGTACCTTCCACATAGAGCTGGAGCTCACAGAACGCTGTTCCTCGCCTCACGTGAGCCTTCAGTCGAGCCGCAGCGTTTGCAGCGACCGCAGGCGTCAGCAACTCAAGGGCCTGAGAGAGAGAGAGATAGAGAGAGAGAGAGAGAGAGAGAGAGAGAGAGAGAGAGAGAGAGAGAGAGAGAGAGAGAGAGAGAGCGAGAGAAGGATCAGTCCGCTGTGTGTGAGAAGAGCCTCCACGTCATTTAAAAGAGGAAAAAAACTGACCTGAGAGCTGTCCTCAATGGCTTTGTGAAGATTTCTCAGTTTGAGATGACAGGCCGCTCGGTTAGAAAATAAAGCCGGGATCTTCCTGTTGAGTTTTATGGCCAGATTGTAGGCGTTGACAGCAGCCAGGACATTTCCTGCCATGAACAGTTTACTGCAGAAAAAATATTATGCATTTAATGCTGTCTTTCTTTATAACAAATGCTTAGATATTTTGTTATCTAATGCAAGGACATTCAGACACTTTTAAGTGTGACAAGAGTTCAAACGTTTTGGGTATGACTTAAAAATAGAAGAAGAAATTAATACGTTTATTCAGCAGGAACACATTCAATTGATCAAAAGTGACGGTAAAGACATTTATGATGTTACAAAAGATTCTATTTCAAATAAACGTTGTTCTTTTTAACTTTCTATTGGTCAATTTAGTCAGAAATTTACAGTTTCTACATAAATATTAAAGTGCTCAAGATTGATAATAATCGTAAATGTTTCTTGAGCAGCAAATCATAGCAGAATGATTTCTGAAGGATCATGTGACACTGAAGACTGGAGTAATGATGCTGAAAATTCAGCTTTGATCACAGAAATGAATTACACTTTACTATATATTCACATAGAAAACACTTATTTTAAATTATAATAATATTTTACTGTGGTGAGCAGAAGAGACTTTCCTTACCGACCCTAATCAGTAGTGTATATATAAAAACAAATAAACTGATGGAAGACAATTATGTGTTGATTATGTCTGATCATGTCCCATCGTCCTGTGAAACTCACTCGCCCTTCTCTTTCAGCCAGTCTGGGTTTCTTTCTTCCTCTCTCAGGTCGTCTAGTTCGGCCAGATCCGTGTCCACTGCTCTCCTGGCCTCCGCCTGCTTCTTCAACCACTGTTCACACACACACACACACACAATATGTGTATGACCCTCAACATTACAAAATGATTCAATGTCAGTTATAAACAAAAACAAAAAATCAGGTGTTCATCGGAATGATTGAAGACCTCAGGACTTTTGTCGCACTTGAACCCCAAATACACAAAAAATTGACTGGATTTGAGGATTTTATGTAGTTGTAATAAAAAATTGTAACAAATCCTTCCCTCTTGGATCAATTTGACCCCCTTGGAAATGAATATAATGCTTTGGTACACATAGGAAAACCTAAAAAAAAATGCTCAAAATGAAAACAAAACTTTACCCCAAAATGTTTTATAATGTGGAACAGCTCATTTGGACCATATAGACTTAAAGAGCTATAAGGCCGGGATGGGCAAACTCAGTTCTGGATGGCAGTCACTGCCCTGCAGTGTTTAGCTCCAACCCTGATAAAACTCACCTGTCTATAGCTTTCTGTAATCCTGAAGGCATATGCTTTTTTTCCACAAGAGGTCGGCAGAGACACACAGATTGACCCAATGTGAGATACACTATATTGCCAGAAGTTTTGGGACGCCTGCCTTTACATGCACATGAACTTTAATGCCATCCCATTCTTAATCCGTAGGGTTTAATATGGAGTCGGCCCACCCTTTGCAGCTCTAACACCTTCAGCTCTTCTGGGAAGGCTTTCCTCAAGGTTTAGGAGTGTGTTTATGGGAATATTTGACCATTCTTCTAGAAGCTCATTTGTGAGGTCAGGCACTGATGTTGGACGAGAAGGCCTGGCTCAAAAAAGTCCTGACCCAAAAGTGATTGGAACACATGAATTCAATAATTTGGAGTGGTGTCCCGATACTTTTGGCAATATAGTGTATTTGTGTTAGTAATGCATGTATTGGAGAGCTATTTTGAATTTAAGTTGAAAGAATGTAAACAATGTGCTCAAATTATATTTTTTTATTGATAAAAGCTAGTAATTTAAAAAGGTAAATAAAATGAAAAATATCCCAAAAAATTGCATTAAAAAATATAAAATAAAATGATCTTTCCAGACAAAAAAGAAAGATAAAAAATATATTTTTAGGGCTTCGGGTTATTTTGACACACGCAAGGGAAGGATTTTTTTTACAGGAATGTAGGGAAGGATTAGAGCAGATCTGACCTCTTCCTCCTCCGTGATGCGAGACTCTCTCAGTGCGGTTGGAAACACTCGTGGAGTGAAGCTGATCTTAATAACGCCAGCTGATCTGGGAGCAGGCTGATCTCTTGGCTTCTGATTGCTGCATCTCTGCCCTAGTAAGGAAATATGGCAATTATTATATTTTGACTGTTTATGGTGTGAAGAGAATCATGACAGGGTCTGAGAAGATCAGTGTGACATTAATCTGCTCTGGACAGAGAATTAAAGCATGTTTACCGGATGTAGTGTTGGCATTATTGTTCAATGATTTGACTGCAGGTGTCACGTTTGTACGCTCTGTTTTCCGATAAACGGGTTGGCTGTCGTGCTTGCTGGCTTCTTGCAGCTTTTGCCGGTTCTCGTTTTCTTCTGCTGTTTTTCTCTGCGTTTCTCTCCAGAAATCCAGTTCCACCGTGGCTCTCGTACACTCTTCTTCCTTCATCTTCTGAATCCTGTCCCGCTCCTCATTCTCAAGCTAAAACACAACCGGAGAGGAGTTCAGCAGTAAACTAATGTTCCAGACAACATTCAAATTCATAAGAAAAAGCTCTGTGCCTAATTATATACAGCAAATAAATGTACAATGATCAAGCATAACATTATATCCACCTGCCTAATATATCCCACCCACTAACAGGAGCCGTGATGAAGAGATCATCGATGTTATTCACTTCACCTGTCATAATGTTATGCCTGATCTGTGTATGCGCATTCAAAAATAGTACACCAAATCAATAATTTATACATACTGGTAGTATGTGTTGTACTTCCTTAAATTTATTCTGATTATTTAAAAAAAGGAAACTAATTAGACATGATGATACTGTAATAAGTAATAAGAATTTAATGAGAACCATAATGTGCATGAAAAAGCTTAATTTATCATTGATTTAATCATTCTTTATGAAAAATATATGATAATATAGGATTAAAATTACAGTAAAACAATAGAACCTTATATTATGACCAGTAAATTAGAGAGCAAAAATGCATTTATACCTTCATCATGGTTTCCAGCGCATATTTCTTCTCCTGCTGAATCCTGCCGGCTTTGGCTTTAGTCTTTTCTGCTTCTTTCTCCTGAACTTTGAGAATTGCTCGTTCTCGAACCTGCTTCTGTTTCTCTTTATCTGTGGAATAAAAATAAACTGTCTCAAATACAACCCTTTACAAAAAACAAGTTCATTTTATTAAGTATTCTTTAGTAATGTTCAAGCTTTGAAGAGACAGGACATTTTAAATATAACTCTGATTGTATTTGAGTTAAAAAAGAACATCATACACATCCAAGATGACTTGAGGGTGAGTAAATCATGGTTACATTTTCATTTTTGGGTGAACTATCTCTTTAATTATACTTAAAATATTACAAGTATAGGCCAAGTTACAAGTTACTTAAGTGCAATTTTAAGTATATTTCTGAGACGTCCAAACAAAGTAGACAAAGTATACTTTCATATTTTTAGTTTAAAATAAGTTATACCAATGGACATCATGAACACATGATGTCTCTGTTATGAAATAATGAAAGCTCTCCTACCAATGTTTGTAAAGAGCTGCTCCCACAATTCCTCGTTCCTCTTCTGCAGAGTGAAAACTGCAACACCGTTTCCAATCCTGGCTTCACTTTTCTCCTCATTTATTGGCCCAAATAAGAAAACTTCGAAGAGAAACGGGGGGAAACTCACCTGCACAACACAAGACACATGAATCGAGTCACTTGCATGATATCGTCGCGTACGTCACGTGACCATGGCACGTTAAAGTTACACATTGTATGTAACGCGGACCTTCAGATACTCATCTGTGCAGATAACATGGACGTTAGTGGTCTTCGCTCCTTTTAAAGGGACGCTGATGTAAACTGTGTTCTGGTTTTGTGTCCATGTGTGATCTTTCACTATCAGCGGCATTTCTGACGCTCCTGAGCGAGACGTAAACACTGGTTGCTACGACCTGGCGGTGGTTGCTACGGGGCGGAGTGATCGATGGTGGTATTTGTTTACAGTCTATGGGTGCGTCTCAATCAGCTCCCTAGTTCAGTTGTCAGGGCACTGATCAGGGAGTCAACCCATTGACTTGATCAGTGCCCTGACTAGTGAACTAGGGAGCTGATTGAGACGCAGGGTATGATGGTGGTCTGTCATTCCCGGGGTCCACCGTCCACCATAATGGAACGGTCAAAGCTGAGCAAGTAGACGGAGCGTCTGCAACCGTAGTTAGACGCATCTATGAATATCTATCTGCGATAGACCTCAGCAGATTTTGCTACACAATACAAAAAAGTTTAATAAAAAAATGAACATAGTAAAAGTAAAATCCTTTAAAAAATTACCATAGTAATGAAAACTGCGAGTTAACACAAACCAACTCATTCTCACGTAATGTTTCTATGGTTTTACCCTGTATGATGTAAGATCTGTTGTATGTATCCCCCAATTTTAAGTTTGGTGTTGAATGTCTTAGTATGTTTTTCTAAAAGGTTGAATAAAAGAAATTAAAAAAGCATTCTCACCTGTGAAATGATATCCAATTTCTTCTCGAATTTAAATCTCGGTGGTGACACGCTGACCGTTCCAAGATGGTGGATGCGGGTGGAATGTGGAACCTACATGTACGTCTCTCCTCTCCTTTAGAGGAGAAGAGAGACGTACCGTACCTCCTTCACCTCCTTTGAGATGAAAAGTTAGCTTTTCACCTCAAAAATAAACTTTATCATACACGCAATTAAACAGAAACAGAATATTTATTATAAGTTCAAAGATTGGTACGGTTATATTATGTGTTCCGCTTAATATTGCATAACATAATATCGTGTTGTTCCCCCTTTTGCTGGCAAAACAAGTTCTTCCTTCGCTCCCCACGTGCATCAGTGAGTTTTGTTCGGTTCTCCACTGTTCCTTCCTGAATTCTTGGAGCTCTTTTGATAGATACTGACCACTGCATACCGGGAAAACCCACAAGAGCTGCAGTTTTGGAGATGCTCTGACCCAGTCGTCTAGCCATCACAATTTGGCCCTTGTCAAACTCGCTCAAATCCTTACACTTGCCCATTTTTTCTGCTTCTAACACATCAACGTTGAGGACAAAATGTTCACTTGCTGCCTAATATATCCCACCCACTAACAGGAGCCGTGATGAAGAGATCATCAGTGTTATTCACCTGTTATGCCTAATCGGTGTATTTCTTATATTACAATAATCTATTTGTGTCATATGTATGTTGAATCCAACTCTTTGTGCATAATAATTCGTTACTGAGACATGTTAACATTATCACATTACAAATAAAACACACAAATCAGATCTGGGCAACTCTTTAGTAAAATTAATTGACATTGCAATAGGGAAAATTACTTTCGAAATTCAGTTTTATTAAACGCAGTTCAAATAATACATCTGAATAATGGCTTTACCAAGGTTTCTCTATTAAACAAGGCTGTTTTAACACACATGAGAATTTAATTTACATTCAATAAACTGTATGTGCTGTACCAGTTTTGAGGATGCCACAAATGTATTCACATCATATTGTTCAATATCGGCTCCATACATTCATTGTCCTGTAATAAAATTAGTTGAACAAATATTCTCACCCCATATTGGTAAGTGGGTAAATGATTCACTGCACAATGTCATCAGCTCAAAATAAAAGTATCTTATTTAAAAAATGTAACAAACAAAAAAAACACATTTAAGGCACCAGGGGTCAACAGTCAAATCTGGCCAATTATACAAAAATTGTTTCTACATTATTTCGTCTTTTTAGACACCCTCACCGCACAATTCACTAGACTTGGTTGATATTATCTTAACAACTGAAGTCAGATCAGCACTAGTTGCATTAGGTTTACATTCACGATGCCACAATGTTTCCCAGGTCAATGCTAAACTCTGAGGAGTAACACACGCAAAAACAACGTCACAACAGCAAATCAAAACTGAGCTCAACATGAATGTCGCCGGATATTATTTTAAACTTTTCTAAATGAAGAAAAGTACAAATAAAACAAAGCATTTGAGATTATAAATGGGCAAATCTAACAAAAACATGTCCAGACATTTTACTTTAAAGAATTTCTTGTAACTCTCATTATTCTCAATAGCAATTCTCATCATACAGTTCACAGGATTTTTTTCTTCAAGCAAAATATAATTTCTTATTTATGCATTTCATTTGTGGTGAATTATAACCTGTACATGCTTCGTGAGACTTTCCCATGCACACTGTGACATTAAATTAAGATCATTTGGGGAGATAACAGGTGAAAAAGGCTGATGCACAAAGTATTTTTGTCTTTATAAATATATTTGTTTCTTGTGCTCTTTCATGCATCATGCCTGGAAATAAGGCCTTCAAGTAACAAACCTCCGCAGTCTTGGCCAAAATAAAAATGTCAATCAACCAAGTGTCACATAACAAAACGTACAAAAGTATCATCAAGTGCATCCAAAGTTATGTCAACTTCTCTGGCTCTCAAGATTTTCACTTCATTTGATCATAAAACAATCAAAGACTCAAGCTGTTTGAAAAAGAGTAATAAGAAGGAACATTGCAAATCACAACCAGTAATATTGCTCACTATGAATAAACTACAGTGAAACAAGACACGTGTGTTGATTCTCATCATAAAATATGCTACAGTAAATCCTCGACAGCTACATTCAATGGAAAAGGTCCAATCATGTTAACTATTAAATGATCAGCCTCTACAAAACACTCAAGTTTCAGAGCAGCACGTATTGCTCAAATTTAGATTTGACAGACTTTCTGGATAAATAAAAAGCCGCTTGTGATTTCATGTTACTCTGAAACCTGGATACTGACTGTTGAAATGTAAGAAAAACTCACCGTTAATAAAACCACAGATATTAAATGACAGTCGGTGAGCCAAAGGAAGACGTCTGACCGCCAACAATCACTGTCAGAAAATAAAGCACAGCCAGAACTCTGGATTTAAAGGCATCAGAAACATTAGACGTCTAGGAATAATTCAGCCTAACACAATTACACTACCGTTCAAAAGTTTGGGCTCAGTAAGACTTTACTGAATATTCAGCAAGGACACATACATTTGATCAAAAGTGACAGTAAAGATATTCATAATGTTGTTCTTTAGAGCTGTTTTCACCCTGATAATAATCTTCATATTAGAATGATTTCTGAAGGATCATGTGACAAAATGTAGCTTTGATTTCAGGAATAAATTATATTTTACAATATATTCACATAGAAAACAGCTGTTTTGAATTGTAATAATATTACACAATTTTTACTGTATTTTGATCAAATAAATGCCTTGGTGAGCAGAAGAGATTTATTTAAAAAGGTAAAGAATACACATCCCAAATATTTCTACAGTAGAAAATTATTTCAAATAATTTAATCACCCTCAAGAGGTTCCCCTATGACTTTCTCCTTTTGTGATTCATTGGAATAATAGGAATAGCGATGCATAATATATCAGCCACCATATCAGTATATGTTCATTTTAATGTTATTGTTATCAGCTCGATAAGAACATTTGTCTGATATATTAAAGCAGATAAATAATGTATTATTTCCTTCAGCTGAGACACTTCAGATATGCACTGTTCATACTGATGGGTTTGAATTGCTTGAAAAATGATTGAAATCCCTTCAAAAAAGGAAAATACAGTTTAGTGCAACATGTAAGTCTGTCATATCCACCTTATTCCCGACGAGCCGACTGCGGCACTTCCGGTTTGGGGAACTTCCATTCAAAAAGACTGAAATTAATCATTTCAAATCATAAGGTCGTGCAACAAGTAAAGCTTATCCCTTAGTTTGACTGAATGAGATGACGATTTTACTTCATCATGAGAATAACGTAACACTTGATATTTTAACGTGTTGAAGAATGTTGTAATGGTTATAACAAGAATATCTATGCCAAGATCTCTTTTGATTTTTCCCTTTGTATTTCATTCTAATAGTATGAAAAAGAAAAGGACAACATGTACTGCACATTTGTGGTTGGTCCTTCAGATTGAATTATTAAGATTAATAATTCACTGGACTGCATGAAGATTCTCTTCTCAAATCCTCACGTCTTTTTCCAGGTTTGTTTTCACGGTTAAATACAATTTATTATCAGTGTCAAAATGATGGAAATCACTTTGGTATAGTATCAAGTTAATGAACATTTTTTATTAAAGCAACAAATTTTACATAATGCAGTTATTACTACAGTGATATTTAGCCCGTTTGTTATTGCTGTGGAATGAATCGTGCTTTTGGGGTTCTTCGTGGTCTGTAGTTGATGCTTTTACACTTTTAAATGTCCTTTTAATGTTTGATGGTTTAAGGGTTAGGAGAATAATGTCATCCAGTATTATTGCGTTCATAAAGCGAGCCTTTACTGATTGTTTACAGCTTAAAGGGATAGTTCACTTTAAAATTAAAATCCTGTCATCCTTTACTCACCCTGCAGTTATTTCAAACCTGTATTTCTTTCTTCAGCTGAACACAAGGGAAGATATTTTGAAGAATATCAGTAACCAAACAGTTAACTGGAGCCATTGACTTCAATAGTATTTTTTTTTTCCTACTATGGAAGTCAATGGCTCCAGTTAACTGTATCCCTTTAACAGAAGTTACACCCATAATTCACGCAAATAATCATGGGGCGTAGGAATAAGGTGGATAGCTCAAGTAAAATTATAATGTGGTCATCATTATTGTGTGTTTGGGACATGGCTTTTAATGGTGATACTTTTGTTTTGGTAATCAGGCTCTTACAAATCATATAAAAAATGTATTTTGATTTATCGGCCACTATATCGGTTTTCAAATATAAAAAATCATTGGTTATCGGAAGGCCCACATGAAAATCCGCAGAAAACTCTGCAGATTGTAGTGTTCGTCATTTAAGAAGCATACACAATTGTGTGTGTGATTTGTGAGGGGTAGTAGGCTGCACTTATTGATGTGAATTTTCTTTTTTTGTGAGAGAGTGATAGTTTAAGTTTAAAATCTCTAAGATAAAATTGACCATGGAGGAGTTAAGTAAACGTCATTTGTCTACAAAAATTACTTATTTATAGCCATTGAAGATTTTAAAATTAGTTAATTTATTTACTTTGGTAGGTATTTATTTATATTGCTCTGTTGAATAATATGAAATTGTATAATGATTTGTCTTTTAGTGGATGTAGCCTACAATAAAAAAGATCAAGCTTTGATTAAAAAACATGTTATATTTGGATTTGTATTGTAAACCTTAAATTAAAGTTAAGAAGTTAATATTTTATATTCACTTATATATAGAATAAAGAATATAATCTAAATATAGAATATTTATCCTTTCAGTTCCAATATTCTTAGATATTTTTAACACATTTAAAACCATTCCGCAGAATTTTTCAAAAACATCAGCGCAGAAATCACAAAAAAATCCACAGATTCCGTGTGGCCCTGGTTATCGGTATTGGCCAAAATGTTCATGTCGGTGCATCTCTAAATGGGAAGGCGAGTAAATTCTAATATAACTCATATATTTTTGAATAGAAACAAAAGAAGCCAAAAGAACTTTGGAACTCAACAGAAGGATTAATTTGGACTTCTCCGCTCCATCAAGGGGGTCGCACACCAGACACGAAGCTCAGCGCCGCGCCACATCTTTAAAATACGAACACATTGTTTTCAATGAGTGTACACACCAGCCACGGTGTCATGACAAATCCTGTCCGCTATGAAATTGTGTCCGCAAGGACCCCCAGAGCGATTCTATTGGCTGAAAGAAATTTTAATAGGTAATCTGTTCCGAGCCTGATTACAATTCATACAAAATCCCGTTTTGATTTTTGCTGTTTAAATTGTGTTAAAATAGTCTTTAATGTCTTACAAATCATAGGTTTCATATACTAGTAGTATATAACCGAAGCTATAAGTTCTTATATAAGTATATAAGATATATATCCATATCTCGTATATAAATCTATTTATTTTGTGCACCTGTTCTGTATATTGCTGGGTTTTTTATTCTTTATTATTTACATTATAGGTACATTACTATGTCATGATTTTGTATTGGTACTTAATTTATCAGTCAAAATAAATCAAAACATGTTTTTGCTCCCATAGCAATCAATTACATATTTAAAATAAATGTGTTGCGTGTATGTGTGTACTTAGTATGGCAATGAACTCATAGTTTATTTTTAAACAATTGCTTGTCCAGAACCATGTATAACAACTTTTGATCAGGGATTTAAAACCGCTACCAGCGGACACAATTTCATAGGCAGACAGGATTTGTCATGACAGTGGCATTCGGTGCCTGTCCGTGGCAACTCAGGAAGTTGTTCAAAATCCTGCCGTGCCGCACAGAGCGCCATTTCAAGGTTTTATGTTAAATTTATATTATATTTCCCTCAAATCGTCCAAATCCTACATACTGATTTCACCCTGTGCTTCAAGATACACTCATCGTGCAGCTTTTCTGTCAGAAGTCGGTTCAAAATTGAGCTTGCACGTAATGTGCGCGTCCGGTGTGAGATACCTGAGGCGCGGCGGCTGAGCTTCGCGTCCGGTGTGCGACTCATGACTGTCCCTCGCCGGTAACAGAAGGCGTCCCCGAAACCTCTCGTGTTTTGAGCAGTTGTGCTCCTTTGTCCTCCATGCAGGCGTCGCAGCCCCACACCGCAGACGCCTCCGCCGTGAGCAGATTGTACGCCGTCTCGGTCATCCCTGTGCAAACTCTGTGGAACCATTTCTGACACGAGGCCTCGCACAAAATGGCCTCTTGGTCGTCGTTGACTTCGCTCAGGCATAATCCGCACGGGTAGACGGGCTCGGACGAAGAGGACGTGCTCCGTCTGTTCAGGGCTTTATTATTGCCTCTGCAAGCTCCGTCCGGCGACTTCTTCAAGGGTTCGTTATTGGAGTGAAGGACGCCGTTGAGTTTTTCCGCTCGGCCTTTCGCCTTAAGCTCGGGCGTGCTGTCCTGATTCGTTTGCTCTTCACAGTTTTGCTTCCGTGGCGAGGGGTTCTGCGTGGCGTTTTTGTTCACGGCTTCACTCAGGTCCTGTTTGGGCGTTGGCGTGCTGGACTTGGTGAAGTTATTTTGATGCGGAGAGAGGTTAGGACTCATATCCCGGGCTGGACCGAATCCCGGAGCACCTTCAGGGCTGCCACGCTGGTAGAGATTATGAAATGGCATCTGATTGATATGCTCTGATCTGAAGTGCATACGGTTGTTGATTCCTCCACCGAACGGCTGCGCGTAATGCGGGTTCTCGGTGTGACCGTAGTTAAATCCTGGCGTCCGGTTGAAAACCACGGGCTGGTTTCGCATCTGGTAAGGAGGCCGATACGGAGAAGACATCCTGTGAGGCATTTGCGGGGCCATCCGGGGCGGCCCATAGCCACTAAACCCTGGGTAAACTGAGTGGCCAAAATAAGGGTTAGCAGGAGGCAGAGGCTTCAGAGACGCTGAGATGTAATTGTCATCGAAAGGATTGGAAGCTATCAGGTGATCTGAGCTCGGGTTTGCTGGAGGAGCATATTCAGACAGAGGAGAGAAGGACGGAGCCTGTCGAAAAAGAGACCTTTATTTTCCTGGAAAAAATGCATCAAAGTTTCCACAAAAATATTAAGCAGTTTTCAACATTTAACAATGATCATAAATATTTTCGAGCAGTAAATATCCTCATATTAGAATGATTTGTGAAGGATCATGTGACACTGAAGACTGGAGTAATAATGATAAATTCAGCTTTAATCACAGGAATAAATTACACTGTAACATATATACAGTACACATAGAAAACAGCTATTTTGATTTGTAATAATATTTCACTGTTTTTACCGTGTTAGATCAAATAAACGCAGCTTTGGTGAGCAGAAGAGACCTTTTTAAAAAACATTTAAAATAATCTTACTGACCCCAAATCTTTTCATGGGCGTTTCATGGTCTCATGTGTTTAGGAAGTGAGGCAAGATCTAGAAGAAAAGCAGGACATACGTCAATAAATACTGAGAAAATTCTGTGGTATCCTTTCATTTTAAGGTGATATAGTTACATAGTACTTACACAAATAAGTACTGAGTAATATTAATTAACTACATCATGTACTTACTATAACGTTACGGTTAGGGTTAGCTGCTTGTAGTTATGAAATTTACTGTTATAGTAAATACATGTTAAAATAAAGTGTTATTGCAGAATTTTCTCAGTATTTATTGACATATTAAAGGGATGGTTCACTCTAAAATGAAAATGACCCTGTGATTTACTCACCCTCAAGCCATCCTAGGTGTATGATGAACACAGTCAGAGTTATATTAATAAATATCCTGGCTCTTCAAAGCTTTATAATGGATGGATGCACTTTCTTAAGCTTCAAACTCGTGGGCTCACATTCACTGGCATTATAAAGCTTGGAAGAGCCAAGACATTTTTTCATATAACTCAGATTGTATTCGTCTGAAAGAAGAAAGTCATATACACCTTGGATGGCTTGAGGGTGAGTAAATCATTGGCTAATTTTCATTTTAAAGTGAACTAACTTTTAATGCAGAGGTGTCCAAACTTTTTTAAAAGGGGGCCAGATTCAATGTTGTAGACACATCTGGGAGTCGGTTCCTTTTCTATTATATATTATTGCTGTCACTGTCAATCATTAAAAAATATATAAAAAATTGAATCGCACATGTTCTGAACATTAAAGGTTTTAAAAATGTATTTATATAGCAATAACTTTACATTCAATCTCCAAATTAATGCATAAACAACAAAGAAAGTATATTTTTAATATTTATGGCATCTTTTTATGACTGAAGGCCAGTATCTCTGATACCAATACTACTACTGATATCTCTGTCTCTATAAAACAATTAATTATAGCCATTCAACATTACAGTATAATTTAAAGCTATCAATTTGAACATTTATTAGACTTAAATAACAACTAAGTAAAAAATAATCTTAAACTTAAAGCAATCTTCACAAAAAACTATTATAATAAATGTCATAAATCTGTGACCTTGGAAATATACAGAAACTGAATAAAGTTATCAAACACTAAATTCTTTTCTGGGCCTAAAATCTATTACTGCCACCTTGTGTTGACATTGTGAAACTGCACGATGTGTAAATTATGTGTGGCGGGCCACATAATATTATATTTTAATAGACAAGCTGGAATTCATCCCCGGGCCAGATTTTGGACACCCCTGCTTTAATGTATGTCCTGCTTTTCTTCTAGATCTTGCCTCACTTCCTAAACACATCAAGACCATGAAATATTATGACAAGCTACTCTTCCGTAAAAAAGTTTGGTTTGATTTAAAAAAAGTCTCTTCTGCTCACCAAAGCTGCATTTATTTGATCATACATTAAGTAAAAACAGTGAAATATTATTACTATTTAAATAACTGTTTTCTATGTGACTATATAGTAAAGTGTAATTTATTCCAGTGATCAAAGCTGAATTTATCATCATTACTCCAGTCTTCAGAGTCACATGATCCTTCACTAATCATTCTCATATGATGATTTGTTGCTCAAGAGACATTTATGATTATTATCAATGTAAAAAATATATATACATTTTTGTAACATTATAAATGTCTGTACTGTCACTGTTGGTTAATTTAATGCATCCCTGATAAATATTATTATTTATTTATTTTTTAATCTTCCTGGCCCTAAACTTTTGAACGCTATTCCCTAATGACTCACTGTTCTAGTCTGCTAAATTATTAAATGCAATATTTAATAAACAGTAAGTATTGTTGTTTCTAATTCGAATTATGTGATTTGCACTCAAATGTGGTGATGATGTGATTCATATTGATACTGGAATTCGTTTAAATGTCTAAGGAGATAATAAAAATGGAAAACTATAGTTTCCAAAGTGTTCATTTAAAGGCCATCTTTCAATTTAATTTTATAACTTAATTTATAAAGAATATTGTATGAAAATGTAAATTTAAAAAGACATACATAAGAATACATATGTTTTACAAAACCCACGGGCAGAAATTAAGAAAAAAAGTGCCTGTTCTAAGCTACGCTCCAACAACCCGCATTTTCCCAGAGAACGCGCCATATGACGCAACGACAGGCAAACATAGGCGCTGCACCCCAGGCTCTCAGTGTGGGTTAACGTAGTCTGAGAGGTGGAAACAGAAAATAGAGATTGTCGTTATCATAATTATAGTTATAGTAGGTTTGAGTTGTCACAGTGGTGAATTCTGTTGTCACAATGGTGAATCAATAAAAGATCGTTGTTACAATGACGGTATTTACATGAACAGCATATTCCCGTCCTAGCCGAAAGACTATATCATACACGTACTCCACAGTACATGTGAGCTCATTTACATTATGTCCGTCGGAAATACTAAGAGGTGAGTAGTATAACAGCCGACAAAGCTCGGCATTCCAGCTGTCCGGTTGTGTTGTTCAGATATACGGCCCAAACGCTTGACATCTGCAGAAGCAGAACATGCGCACACCTAGGTCTAAAAGCAGTTACTGATTAAACATCAGCTAGCAATTTCTACAAAATTTCACGATAAACTATGTTGTGTAGAAATGCACAGAATGTCTATCCCTATCTGACCGTCACATGTGTAAGCTATAGCCTACATCCTACAACATTCATTTAAAATCTGGGATCTAAATTAATTATTTTAAGACACATATTGCTGGCATAGATGCTGACAATCTACATGGATGCTTGAAAAACAACAAAGTCGACAGCAATATTGATAAATATGACTTATTAAAGATACTGCAATGTGATAAACATGGAGACAACGTTAGCCACAATTAGCTATACCCTGCGGTCACTCACCAAGACACCTACCTAATTCTCAACCGATTCTCCTCACACCACAACTCTATCTCTCCTCTGTCCATTTCCCCTTCCTCTTAACTCTCCCCGACCCCTCTCTCGCCTAGGCGGCTCATAATTATACGGCAATAGCCCATCGTAAGACTCGACATTTATCCTAACTGCAACCTCTTCGCTGTCTGACTCCATTACGAAGAGACGATGTTTACCGGCCGTTGCGTCACTTCTGATCAGAGCATTTATCACAACTGAAGTAATTTTACTCACAATTTCTTTAAAAAAAACTGTTTTAATGCACATTTATGATTAATTTCTTCACGCAAGTCGAGTTCCTATACTATTTATCTACACGTTTATTCACAGTGATCTTCAACTTGAAAGATGGGCTTTAACACTGAACTGGTGTGGATTATACATACTAGAGCTGCAACTAACGATTATTTTTTCTGACGATTATATTTTCGATTAGTCGACTAATCTAACGATTATTTTTATTACAATTAATAATTAATCTAATGTTCTTTTTTGTAATTAGCTCATGAATCCTTTGGATAACTTTACAAAAAAAATATATAAGTACAACTTCTAATATAATATTTCAACCTTTATTCATTTTCAACCAATGTGGTTGAAGTTTTTACAGTATAAAATAATAAAGAGGCAAAGAAAATTATTTTATTATGGTAAATATGAGTTTATGATAGCGTTTATAATTAAACCACAGTAGCCATACATTTACAGTTGTCTGAGACGTCATGAAATGTTCTTTAGCATCACAAACCAAAAAGTGTAGTCAGGGTTCTGCTATGGTTTAGCATGGTTTCCAGAGATCTGGAGCTGATTCGGATAGCTCGGTGGCTTGTGACTGTTGTCTCACGGCGCGCTGTCTTTTAAGGGGCCGTTCATATATCACGTCTTTTGCGCGCTCAAGTTCATTTCCAATTTAGGCGCGCGATAAGCGCACTCATAATGGAAGCGACGGGCTCGTTTTTTCCAGGCGCGTCCGCACCGCATCGAGTTAAAGGGTTACTTCAGCGATTAGCATATGGCTTTGTATCAGTAGAAACCCTGGAGTATATTCAAATTATTGTGCTTTCCCCCCTCATATCTCCCTGAGATGAGAGATTTATGCATTTTATTTCTGGAAAAATTCCTCCTATGATGCAAATTGACGATTTTTGCATCATAGGAGGAATGTTTGCCCAGAGGCTAAAGACTACAGCCAGCAGAGGGAGCCATTACCGCATGTTTTGAATCTGCGCATGGGGGATGGGAGATTACACTCAGCTTGCAGGGACAGCTCAGCTTGCAGCTACAGGATCATTTAAACGGAGCTATAGTGAGCAATGTAAGTCTTTTAACTTCTCAAATTCATTTCTATGAAAGTTAAGCTTGCAAAGGCATGAACTGAAACGCACCAGACTGAACTCGCGTTGTGAATGTATGCCGCGAGTGTAGTCGCGATTACCTCAGCTCTCATCACTCGTGCAGTTAGTGCTCAGTGCTGTGATACTCGCGCGGTGACTCACTCATTATATTGAACAGACACGTTCAGTTATTAATTGTAGTGTCTTCTCTCTTCTCTAACTCAGTCACAGTAATGAGGTTGGTGGCTTTGGGAATGGCCTCACAGGGTAGCGAAGCATTCTGGGAATTGTAGTCTTTTATCCCCATGGGACAAAAATACATTTTCTGTCTTTTCTCAGTCTAGAAGACACCAAATTCAAAAATAATTTCACATTTCTACTGCATTGATGACCCAGTTTAAATACAGATTCATCTTCCCAGCGCTGAAGTACCCCTTTAAAAACATCTCAACATTTCAGAATGCCAAGAATATCAGACCTGAACCAGGAAGTTGGTCACCAGATCACACGGAAACCAGTTAAACCGTAACACCGGAGAGCGCCGAGATGTTTTCCTCTGAGGTGCTCGCGCATCGCAGTTGTGCTGCCGTGGTACACCATATCGGTTTTGCAAAGGGAACAAAGGGCCATTTTATTTGTCCTCTGTTTAAAGTATTCCCATACTTTTGATAACAGTGGTCTGTTTTTGTGATAGAAAGCAACTTTCTCCATTCCCTGTATGCCATTACGCGAGATGTAAACAAACAGTGTGACACGTCGATGCATTTCACGCACGTCGACGTATTTTTGTAGTCGACGTAATCGATGACGTCGACGCGTCGTTGCAGCACTAATACATACACAAGTAAAGTGTTAAATTTAACAATATGGGAGTTGAAATAACACTGACGTTTTTGCTGTGATAGTTTTTGAATCAAAGAGTAAAAAGTGTATACAGTACCTGTGTGCTCGACTTGCGTCTCTTTTTATCAGGGCTTCCCAGAAGCAGCCCAGGACCTCCTAAAATATCCAGCCCACCTTCTCCTCCTGTAGAGTTAAAAAGGCAGTTAAAATAAAATAATCTAAAATGTCATCATATTATACAAACCATATCATGTCTACAGGGAGTGCAGAATTATTAGGCAAGTTTTATTTTTGAGGATTAATTTTATTATTGAACAACAACCATGTTCTCAATGAACACAAAAAACTCATTAATATCGAAGTGGAATATTTTTGGAAGTTTTAGTTTTTAGTTTTAGCTATTTTAGGGGGATATCTGTGTGTGCAGGTGACTATTACTGTGCATAATTATTAGGCAACTTAACAAAAAACAAATTTATACCCATTTCAATTATTTATTTTTACCAGTGAAACCAATATAACATCTCAACATTCACAAATATACATTTCTGACATTCAAAAACCAAACAAAAACAAACCAGTGACCAATATAGCCACCTTTCTTTGCAAGGACACTCAAAATCCTGCCATCCATGGATTCTGTCAGTGTTTTGATCTGTTCACCATCAACATTGCGTGCAGCAGCAACCACAGCCTCCCAGACACTTTTCAGAGAGGTGTACTGTTTTCCCTCCTTGTAAATCGCACATTTGATGATGGACCACAGGTTCTCAATGGGGTTCAGATCAGGTGAACAAGGAGGCCATATCATTAGATTTTCTTCTTTTATACCCTTTCTTGCCAGCCACGCTGTGGAGTACTTGGACGCGTGTGATGGAGCATTGTCCTGCATGAAAATCATGTTTTTCTTGAAGGATGCAGACTTCTTCCTGTACCACTGCTTGAAGGTGTCTTCCAGAAACTGGCAGTAGGACTGGGAGTTGAGCTTGACTCCATCCTCAACCCGAAAAGGCCCCACAAGCTCATCTTTGATGATACCAGCCCAAACCAGTACTCCACCTCCACCTTGCTGGCGTCTGAGTCGGACTGGAGCTCTCTGCCCTTTACCAATCCAGCCACGGGCCCATCCATCTGGCCCATCAAGACTCACTCTCATTTCATTCGTCTTGAGATATTTCTTGGCCCAGTCTTGACGTTTCAGCTTGTGTGTCTTGTTCAGTGGTGGTCGACTTTCTGCCATTCTTACCTTGGCCATGTCTCTGAGTATTGCACACCTTGTGCTTTTGGGCACTCCAGTGATGTTGCAGCTCTGAAATATGGCCAAACTGGTGGCAAGTGGCATCTTGGCAGCTGCACGCTTGACTTTTCTCAGTTCACCGGCAGTTATTTTGCGCCTTGGTTTTTCCACACGCTTCTTGCGACCCTGTTGACTATTTTGAATGAAACGCTTGATTGTTCGATGATCACGCTTCAGAAGCTTGGCTATTTTAAGACTGCTGTATCCCTCTGCAATATATCTCACTACTTTTGACTTTTCTGAGCCTGTCAAGTTCTTCTTTTGACCCATTTTGCCAAAGGAAAGGAAGTTGCCTAATAATTATGCACACCTGATATAGGGTGTTAATGTCATTAGACCACACCCCTTCTCATTACAGAGATGCACATCACCTAATATGCTTAATTGGTAGTAGGCTTTCCAGCCTATACAGCTTGGAGTAAGACAACATGCATAACGAGGATGATGTGGTCAAAATACTCATTTGCCTAATAATTCTGCACTCCCTGTATAGCAATGACATGTATATATAACATAAAGTCCCCATATAACGGCTTAAGGGACAGTTCAAAGCGTTTCTGAACAGCCAATCGTCTTTAGATTACATCACTGCCATGCTTTGCTACTTGTGGGAGGATCATTATCACTCTAGAGAGGTTTTGATTGGATAAAATCTGCATACAACCTTTGTGTGCAAGATGATGTCATGAATAATTTGGTAGGTTTTTCTCAGAAGACATATACATTTTAAATGTGCATAAAGTACTTACTATAGGGTTAGGTTTGGTTTAGGGTATATTGCATGTATACTTATGCACCAATGTGAATATTTTGGCCGATAATATTTAGTAAATATTTTGAAAGCCGATGACAGATATATTGGCCAATGAATCTAACTCCAAATTTTCATATAATATTTAAGAGCCTGATTACAAAAACAAAAGTCTCACAATTAAAATCCATGTCCCAAACACAGAATTATGATGTTCTCATTTATAATTTTATGTAGCCTATAATTTTATGTTCATAAATTATGTAAATTTATGAATTAGGTTTTAATTAATTCTATAAACTATAATATAAATCTGCCAACATTGTCGATATGATAAATTAAAATAAGCTGATAACATCACTGTTTTCTCCAGAACGACTGTACAGCCAAATCTAATTTTGTCGCAATATTATCCTGGTTAACACTGAAGCTGCTTTGACACAATCATGATTGTAAAAGCGATATATAAATAAAGTTGATTGATTGATTGATAGCCTATTATGACAGACTTGACTGTGTTTTCCTTTTTGATTTCAATCATATTTCAAGCTTTTCAAACCTATCATGTTGATCATTGTGCATCTGAATTGTCTTAGCTGACTTATAAATCAACTTTGATATATATTTTTATCGGCTGATAACATTAACATTAAAAATGAACATATATCCCTACTTGTAATTATGCATCATTTATAGTTATTATAGCACCTACATGTAACATATGCAACAATGACAGTGTTCCTCAATATGTCTTACACCATAATAATGTAAGATTACAACAATCAACTGTAGCACTGCATTGTTATTGATCATATTTCATAAGATTATGAAAACTAATTGGGTGTAATAAGCCATAAACCACTTGTTTATTCTGTATGCTATTTTTACTATACCTTCTTGTAACATTTAACTTGTGATTTTTGATGTTGCATAATACACATTTAATTGCCAGTTTTACTGCTGCATGCTCGTTTGATGTGTCTGTGTGAAATAAATAAACGTTGATTTGATTTCTCTCGACTGCAAACTTCCCCAAAACTCCCTATAAAGTAGCGTTCATCTGACAGCATTCACTTTGAGGCCTGACATGCTTTCCTTTTCAAATGTCTGAATATGTCGCTGTCTACTTTTCTGTTCTTCACCAAAGGCCCAAAGGCCGCCAGACCCGCTGCTGTCGCTCGGGTAATTACGACCGACACCGACTCAAAGCCTCCAAAAACACGGAAAATCCACGTTACCTCGGTTTCGTTTCAGAGAGAATGAATCTTTATCCTGCTCTGTGGACATTACAAGCTCCCTCACATGACTCAAGCGGGAAAATTGTGTAACTTTGATGTCAGAGAGAGTGATTGTCGCCAACTCGTCTCGTTCTTTCCCCCGTTTCGCTGCAATCACGGCGTCGGCGGCGCTCCGTGCGCGACCGGGAAGCGAATTTGCTATTCCTACGATGGTGACGGTTTCGTCATTAATATTCATGAGCTAAACCGTCGCCATTTGAAGTATACCAATGGCGTCATCGAAAGCTGATTAATATTAATAAGACAAAAGGTGCGTTCCGATGGCGTTTTGTAGGAGTACACTATAAATACACGGATGATGCAGTTAATTAACGGACCCTTTTCAAAGACTTTTGAGAACTTTTTTGTATTTTCATTTTTTTTAAATATGTACATTTATAAAACTAATACTTTGTATTGTATAACTTTAGCATCAAATTACAAAAAACAAGTTACCACTGATGTGAGTGTGTTTCTTTTTGAAAGTTGTGAAATCACTATTGTGGAGTTTTTCTTTTGCTATTTCAGCA
The DNA here is from genome assembly GCF_024679245.1 of Pseudorasbora parva. NCBI lineage: Eukaryota > Metazoa > Chordata > Actinopteri > Cypriniformes > Gobionidae > Pseudorasbora > Pseudorasbora parva. The sequence goes on from NC_090187.1 coordinate 42,817,871, forward strand.
AGTGGGGACACAAAAAATATATATAATGCATTTTCTGATTCACTGCTAAAGTTAACCAGACTATGATGACTCTCCACGCTTCTGAGAAAGCCAGAAATGTGAAAATTGTCTCATGTTGGACACTTCATTATTTATTTATTTATTGTTTTTTATTATTATTTTTCAGTGACGCTCAAAACAATACACAAGTAATAACAATCAATAACAGAATAAAAAATGTAAAATAAAATAAAAGCAACTGGGCGAATAATATACTGAACTGTCACAGGCAGCTTTACTCACGTAGCGGAGAGGGAGGAGCTAACAGACTCCGCTGGGAAACTGGAATGACAAAATAACCTTATAACGTTTATACACTACACGGTTGAGTGAGTACATATAGTGCGTAAGTACATAGTGTAGCGTAATTTCGCCTAGCCCGCCGCGTTTTTATTTTTATTATTGTTTTTTTTATTAAGCTTTATTTAGTAAAATATCACAACATAAGTACAAAATAACAGCAATAATAACAGCAAGAACATCTGTTGGGGGAAAATACAAATAGTAATGATAATACAAAGAAAATAAACAAAATAAGCAAATAGTGTGGATGAATAAGTAAAAATAAGTTTAAAAAATAAATAAATACAAAGGTCCTTAAAAAGAATACAATTTCATAATTTTTTGCCTTGATGTTCCTTTCACCCTCTAAAGATGTAAGAACCTAAATTGTATTTTTTGCCCATCGACATTTATGAATGTGATATAAAATAATATAAAATAACAAACAGAGAGAGAGAGAGAGAGAGAGAGAGAGAGAGAGAGAGAGAGAGAGAGCCCTCCGCGTTCTCAGAGCAAATTAATATTAATGAGGACGTCATAGTCAACGTCAGCACGGCCTAATTTATATTCAAAAGCTAAGGCTCAGCCTTCGCCATAGTAGTTTAGGTAATTGCGCGACAAGGAAAGCTACACCCGTGTACAAAGTTTGGGAGGAGCGGACACCTTTGAGTTGTTGTTTTACGGGGCAGTTCATGGATATGAGCAACTGCTCCACTTGTGTTTGTTTACTTCAGCGCGTTATATGTAAATGCTGAGTGAAAAGCGGCGCGTGAGGCGGGATTGTCGGTGGAGTGCGCGTGCGTCAGCGCAGATCCCCCTCTCCATTAAAGCACGTGCGTGTGTCTGAAGTATTGCGTTTGATGTTACCATAGAGTGTAAAAAAAAATGTTACACGCGCCCCGTGAGATGATGATGATGATCATTCGTTGAAGATGTAATGTTATAATATTATAAAGTGCTGTCTGACTGCCTTTTAAACGTTGTCATTTCCTATATGCTTCCTGCAACACAGCCAGCTGCATATAATAATATGAAGAAATATTTTATTTCAAATAAAAAAGAATTTAATTTTGACAAAAAAATAATCATTGAATAGAGCCACCTTGGTTCGGCTTTTTTTATTTGCCTACATCTGCACTATAGTACCGGTAAAACCTAACAACACACACACTCACATATAAATACATTTTTTGGAGAGTTAGCAAAGTCTTCAAAAAATTCTTCAAGAGAAAAGAGACAACATATTATAATTTTCAAAATTTTTATTTAAACTGGAAATAATTCCTTATAAACAATCTTATTTGTGGGGGGAGGGGGGTTCTGTATACCTTTTTGGCATAAACATTACACCGTATTGCTGAACAGGAAAACAAATCTTCCAATAAACACACAGTACATGTATTTTGAAAAGCGCAGCAGAAGAGTTACAAGTGGAATTTTATTTATTAAGAAATACATTCAGTTTTAAGGCTTATAGATAGATTTACTGCTGCAGTGCGATGAAACCAAACGTTCACTGCTTTCAAAAGAGTCCACAAAGATCTCCCTTTTAACCTTTCAGAATAAAACACTTCAACAGAAGAATGCAGAACATTGAGTTTAAGCAAGTGCAGTTCACATCAGTCCTAAATAAAGGGACATGAAACTGGATTGGTATTATTTCCTGAGTAGAATAACCTCGGTGAGGTGGTCGGGTAAACCGGAGAGGTTTTTATCGCGCTTGTACAGAGATCCTCTAATGTGCTGTGAGGAACAAACCCTTCAGCACACTCAGCTGCTAAACGTTTGACACATTTAATGAGGATGCATTTCTAAAATAAATCAGCTTTACGTAGCTAAAGAACTGATGCATGCACTCTAAAAAATGCTGGGTTAAAAACAACCCAAATTGGGTTGAAAATGGACAAACCCAGTGAATGGGTTGTTTTAACCCAGTGGTTGGGTTAAATGTTTGCCTAAAACAACACAATTACTGGGTTAAAACAACCAAAACTGGGTTGAAAATGGATAAACCCAGCAATTGGGTCATTTTAACCCAGCAATTGGGTCGTTTTAACCCAGCAATTGGGTCATTTTAACCCAGCAATTGGGTCGTTTTAACCCAGCAATTGGGTCGTTTTAAGCAAACATTTAACCCAATCACTGGGTTAAAATTTCTTAATTACTGGGTTTGTCCATTTTCAACCCAGCATTTTTTAGAGTGTGTAATTACACTTGCACACGCTCAAAGAAAACACCCAAAGGGAAGTCAACAATTTATCACAACATTCAATATCGTTCTAAAACACCTAAAGCATATTCAAATTTATATCAAAAACAACAATTGCGGCATCAAATCTTGCTGAAAAGAGCTTAAACAATTCAAAGCATTCTGAGTTTTTAGCACGGTCTTGTACACCAGTCAGACCGGAAGACCAGCTAGACCAGTTTAAACCAGCTAAAACCAGCAAGCCAGCTTTGACTTCAAGCCATTTCAAGCAGGGAAGCGAAGCCAAATATTAAGTCAGTATTTTCACATCATCCCAAAAAAAACATAGAAAAACACAATACAATATTTCTCCTCCAGTGAGAAAAGGAAACAAAAGGCATCCATCATCTTTGGTTTACTTGAAAGTCATAAAGGATTGAAAGCCCGACCACGTAACACTGTGTTTGGTTTCCTGATGAGTAGAAGTCAAATCTACTCGGGAATAAAGCTTTGTAACACATTCTGAAAAATGACAAAACACCATGCAAAAGAATCTACAGTTAATCTTCATCTGTGCAACGGCGACGACATTCTTTGGTTTCAGGCTGTTTGCTTTGAAAAGAAAAAGTCTAAACTGATTGTGTCTCTCTGATTGAAATACATACAGCGGCCAATCAATTTCCCCTGATTGAGAAGAATTCCAGACGCATGGAATGTTAATTAATATAATATCATAATATATCTCTCTCTGTATATCATTTTCATCTACAATAACATCCATGTTGAACGTGAAATTCTAATGAGGGAATCTGATCACTGACATTTGATTTAAGGAGGCGAACCTTATAAAGCCTATCAAGAACATTTACAGCTAATATTTCACTTTAAAACTAAAATTAAAAATAAGAAATTAGATTTTGCATTGGCAAAAGTATTTTTATGACAATTAAAAAAATATTTTATATTATTATTAGTGCTATCAAATCGATTAATTGCATCCAAAATAAAAAAATATTTTTACATATGTGTGAGTGTGGTTTATAATTAATGTTTATATAAATACACACTCATTCATGTATATATTTAAGAAATATTTGCATGTATGTACTACTGCATATATATTTATACTGTATATAAATATTTTATATATAAACCTAGCAAAGTTTTCTTGAATATATGTGTATTTATATATACCTAATAGTACACATACATATTATTAAGTAAACAACAACAAATTTGTATGCGATTCATTTTTATTAATTGCTTTGACAGCACTAATTAATTTATTTAATATAATATTGTGTTTAATCGGTTTGACAGCGCTAATAAATAATATAATAATGCGAATTTGGTGCTTAATTGTCCTTATAAAAATGTCACAATGCAGTTTGGTCTGAAATAAGCTTCATGTTTCTTATGCAAAATATAATTTCTTATTTTTCTTTTGATTTTGGAGTGATTTATGACACCTCATTTGATCACAGGACAGCAAAGCGTCTCTGTTTTCTCTAAAGCAGCTCTTTTTCCCGCTGGTCTCTGGATGAAACATCTTTGGTTTGTCTCATTGTTATCTTATCATCCCGAAGACCAGCGAACATGAAAGAAGAAATGAAAGCGCAAACAGCTCTGCAGATGATGGCGTGTCACCGTTGCACAATCGCTTGCGTAACCTACAAACAACTCAAAGCTAATCTGAAAGACAAGTGCTACACTCGTGTTCCTAAATCTAAAAAGTAACTAAAATGTGTACTCAGTAGTACATATACTGTATGTCAAGAAAAATAGATATCTTTTGAGGCAAAAAGGTTTCATGATCAGTCTACTCTTAAGATTTGATTATTATTTTTGGTTTTCTAGAGCATTCACTCGACTGCAATCTCTTGATCGTGTATCTGCGCGGCTCTACACACGTTAAGGCCATTTAATAAAGCTATCGGTTTTGCCGAACTAAGAAACGTCAGCATTTTTGGTTACTTCGTACTCAAAAGAAGAAGAAGAAGACAGGAAATGAACTACGGAAAAAAGAAATCCATCTCCACAACAAATCACACACATTCAGTACGGGTCAACCGCCCTTGGACTCGAGGAAGATACCCTGTCGATCAAACCATGTCCCTACGAAACACATGGCTTTTCAAATGATCCCTGAGATAAAGCAAATCAAAACACAACTACTGCTAAAAAATCAAAAGGTAAAAAGAGGTAGTATAAAACAGGGACTATAAGAGCAAAAATACACACATTCATATGAAGAAATCACAATTAATGACACTCAATCCTACGTAAACACTTAACTGAAAGTTTGACGTTTTTTTTTAACCTGAGGAAGGTCTAAAACACCATCCTAACCATGCGTGATGCAACAAAACTGCCAAAGTTTGATAGCCCCACCCACCTTAAAATCCTATTGGTCCTAAGTCCTGCATATTAAGCACCAACTATGTTCTGATTGGCTGTAATGGCAGATTCAGCAGGAGATTTGATGAGTATTGAGTTGGGTAGCTCCGCCCACCGTAAAATCCTATTGGTCCTAAGCCTTGTATATTTAACGCCCACTATGTTCTGTGATTGTGTCACAGCAAATTTAGCAGGAGATTTGATGTGTGTTGAGCTGGGTAGCTCCGCCCACCATCAAATCCCATTGGTTTAAGTTTGATGAGTGGTTTGATAGTCCCGCCCACCGTCAAATCCTATTGGTCCTAAATCCTGCATATTAAACCAACTATGTTCTTATTGGCTGTAATTGTGTCACAGCAAATTTGTTGCATCACGCTGGGTCAGGATGGGTAAAACACTTTTGCAATCCCATACTTCAGGACTAAACAAACAATAAACACAGACAAACGCACAAACTCTTAAATTCAGTAAAAATGAAAGAAAGAAAAATACGTTTCGACTGTATAAGTGGAAATTAAATATTTAGTAGGTAAACTGAGGTAGATTAGGAAGTCAAGAGAGACGCGCTCTCTCAATGAGGTTACGTCTGAAAATGCGACAGTCACGTCGCACATTTTTGGACGTTTTTTTGAACACATTCATGGTGGGTGGGATTTCTTTCAGACACAATCATTTATAAAAATTAAAAAATAAGAGAGAAACAAATACATTCACCGAGAAAGCAGGGCATGTGTGGACGTCTCGGGTCGTCCAGCACAAAGCGCCTCGAAGCGTGTTTCCAGCTCAGTAGTCCGTTTAATCAGCAGGGGGCGCCAGAGAGCAAAATAGTTTTTTGCTAAACAGGATGAGACTCTATCATTTCGTGTTGCTGTAGTGTCGTTTCTGTCACCTCTGCCATCGGTATCATGTGTAAATGCAGCTCTTTCTCTGTAACCTCGCCCTCCGTTTCGTCGTGAGAGTATCGTCCTGAGTCGCCCGTTTCGTGGCTGCCCTCGCTGGAATGAGAGCCTTCGCTGTCGCCCCCTGTTGACCCAAACAGGCCCTGCAGAGAAGATGGCGGGTGTTGAGGCGATGTTTCCGTGTAACACAGCAGGGTGGCGCCCTGATGATAGGAATAGGACGGACCGGAGACCTTCTTCACACCCTGAGAGGAGCAGAAAACACCAGTGAGAAAGAGCTGAACATACAAACCGCAGTGAGATTTAAAGGTGCAGTGAGTAGTATTTATGAGTTTCTATTGAAAGAAATGCAGTATAATATATGTAACTATGTTTTCAGTGGTGTATAAAGACCTTGCATAATGAGCCGTTATGTTTTTATTACATTAGAAAGAGCCGTTTCTATCAAAACACACCGCGGGTCCCTTGTCGCCATTTTGTGCCGTCATGTTTCTGCAGTAGCCCTAAAGGGACAAACTTCTCTCTACAGAGCGCTAGTCACTCTCTGCTCTCTCAGAGACAACATTTTTGTCCTTTGTTGGCCACCGTAGCTTCTTTGAAAGGGAGCGGTGAGCATTAGGTCATGGCAATTCACAACCTCACCACTAGATGTCGCTAACATTTGCACACTGCACCTTTAAAAATGTCCACACACAAAAAAAACCGAATATGGATGAATCTCACAAACCCCGGCATATTTCATCACAAAAGCATAATGAAAAATATATACAATTATATTTTGCTTTAAAAAAAAGAAGCTTCATTTATTTTTGTTTCAGTATTTTTGCAGTGTGACATTATTTTCAAGGCATTCACAGTATATTTTCCTCAAATTCTCATTACTGTAATGATAAACAATCTATATATCATTTAAATGTATTCAAATAAGACATATTGAATAATATACATACAATTAATAAATAATATATAAATAAATAATTTTCAGATTTAGTAACAAGTTTTACAGCTTCTATCATTTTATTCAGGTTTTTTATATTTCTACACAGCTTAGTTATTTTAGGTTTTGTACTTTAATACTTCAACTTATTATATTTTGAGTTTTCATCTATATTTATATTTTAGTTAATCAAAAATATAAAACTTTAATCTATCTATCTATCTATCTATCTATCTATCTATCTATCTATCTATCTATCTATCTATCTATCTATCTATCTATCTATCTATCTATCTATCTATCTATCTATCTATCTATCTATCTATCTATCTATCTATCTATCTATCTATCTATCTATCTATTAGGGCTGTGTATTGCCAAGACTCTGGCGATACAATACGTATCACGATACAGGGGTTACGATACGATATATTGCAATATATTGCGATATTGTAAGAGAGGCAATATATTGCGATATTTCTTTTTGTGTGTTTTTTTTTTCATAATTTAAAAGAATAAAGAACACAACCATAAGCCTAAAACACGAGACAAAGTATTTTATTTAATTAATACAGTATCATTTATAACACTAATCATATGCAATGTGCAATCTAAATTAAGGGAAATGTAAAGTGACTGCAGGATTATTTGTGTATATGTTTTAAAGGTTCACAGTATAGCAGTGGCTATTTAACAACAGAAAGTGCAGTCCATTTCATGACTGAATGACTGTTTGTTTTATATTTAACACAGTAGCCCCGATCACACAGAACGTGTTTTTGCAGCGAGAAGCCTTTTTTGAATGGATTTCGGTTGGCAGAGAGCGTTATGAGCGCTGCTTATGCGCCCTGGGCGCCTCGCGTTTTTGAAGGAGCGCTCCGAGCGCATGAAGTGGAAAAAAAGTCAACTCTGAGCGGAAAAGCGTGCAACATCATCGCGCTTATGTTCTGTTGTCCAATCGAATGAATGAAGCGGCGGACCTTCCGTTGTGTTGACCGTTACATTGACTTGACTGACAGTACAGGTGATTCGGGGGTTGCCTAGAAACATTAAAGCGCACTGCTCATTTTTGAATGAGAAAACGCAGACCAAAAAAGGGAGTGCAGTGCGCCTCGCGTTTTCGAACCTGAAAAACGCGTTCTGTGTGATCGGACCCTAAAGCTGTTTTCTATAAAGCAGTCTATTGTATAAAGTGTTATTTCAAGTAACGCTACTGAACTGCAGAGCTGGTCATCATATCCACATCGCTATTATCTTTCGTTCTCCTGCCACCGCTGTCAGTTTTGGTGTGTGTTTATTTTGTTACTGAGAGGAAAACGTGCAGTACATTCTATCGAAACACTTCTCAGCAGCGCGGGTGACATCAGGATGTTAAGCGAGCTCTCTGTTTCAATGTGTTTCCCGAGTATTAGATTATAACTTGGCCTATTTTGCAAACAAAATGATTCTTGTCGATTTCCTTAGTGGCTTCTTATTAGCTGAAGCCAACATGAGTCCACACTTCAGCTCTGTATACTGCAGGAGCGGAATAATGCTATCGTCTTGAGAGCTGGGTTTGCTAATGTAAACAATAGCACTTTCACCTTGCGCTTCTCCGGGTCCGCGTCCGTTACACGTTCTGAGATAACACTGCCATCTAGCGGTTGGGTGTTATACAGTCTGTGGTTTAAACCGAACACAAAGCCACGAATCTTGGATGTAAATAAATAAATATATAAATATCGATACAGCGTTTTTGAGAATCGATACAATATCGCCAAACATAATATTGCGATATTCACGTGTATCGATATTTTCTTACACCCCTACTATCTATCTATCTATCTATCTATCTATCTATCTATCTATCTATCTATCTATCTATCTATCTATCTATCTATCTATCTATCTATCTATCTATCTATCTATCTATCTATCTATCTATCTATCTATCTATCTCTATAAAGCTCATTGTAATCTGTAAACTGTTTCATACCTTGTCTTCTCTCTTAAAGCAGCTCCATCTCTTCCTTCTCTTCTTCTCAACGGTGTGTGTCACTGGCCCATAACTGTTTATGATCAGATTTGTTCCACCCTAAAACATTGAAACGCAAACATCAAATCAATATGCCTTTTTTTTTACCATATATACGTTGTCACCACCTGCTCGTCCAGCACCAAACCAGCACAAGCTAAGCAGGAATGTGTCATTTTAAACAAACCTTCGCATCGATGAAATTATCTCTCATCATGGGCGTCGTCACCTCCACACTCTCAGCTTGACTCTCATTGGTTAATCGGACAGCAGTGGGCGGAGTCTGTCCTTCTGCTTGCCTGATGGATTTGGCAGTGCTGGATTTCCTATGAATGAATAATGCAGGTCAGTCATGGAAAATTACCTGACATTTGAGAATGCATTGGTCAATACCCAATAATTTAGATTTTTGATAGGTGTTTATAGAGGTGAATTTATACCTGGTTTTACTCCTGTAGGCCAGTATGAGGAGGCAGATGATAATGCAGATTAAAGCGATAGACACGCCCACTACTATACCCGTCATTGACCTCTGATCCAGGTGATAGAAACCATCAGAAAATGCTGTGGGTAGAGCACAGAAACGGTATTAAGATGACACCAAGACTTAGATCATGTATTTAAGCATCGGCTTGAAGTGTCTTCTCCCAGCCAATCCATAGTTTTCAGTCATGTGACTGTCACGAAACCTTGGAGGGCAAAACCGACAAAGAACTGCATTTGCACAAACCTGTCAAATTTCCATCTTAAAACAAAAATATGTGAACAAAATACACTGCACCTTCTGCAGTATTTCAATCACTAAAACCAACGGGATGTTTTTAAAACGCTTAAAGGGATACTTTACCGCTTTTTCATATTAAACTGTTATTCCCTTAACTAAGACGAGTTGATAAATCCCTCTCTCGGCTGAGTGCGTGCTCTTAATCTCTCTGACGCGCGTTGACCATCCGATAGCATTTAGCTTAGCCCACTAAGCCCAGTCATTCACTATGGCACCAAACAGAGATCAAGTTAGAAGCCACCAAACACCTTCACGTTTCCCCTATTTAAATACAGTTACACCAATATGGCGGAATAGCACTTCTGCGAGTACTTCGACTCAGTGCAGTAAAAAGTCCCGAATGAAAAATCCTCCCTCACATCTCCCCCTATTGACAGAAATGAGAGCTATGACACTAGCTCTATACAAGATAGTTGTCGTCATTAAATTAGTTTATTGGTAATAAATAATAAAATTACCTGTGGCGTGGGTGGAGCCGTGTGTTCGGGAGGCGTGTCCTTCACGCACGCTCAGTTCTGCAGTAGGTGAGAACGGCCCATCTCCCATCTGATTGGACGCTGAGACCTTCACCAGGTACACCTGACCAGACTGAAGATTCTCCAGCAGGGCCATCGTGACGCTCCCTGACAACGAGACAGTCACATTATTATCCAGAATAATGAATACACTTATGAATAATGCACATCATAGACTCAAAATATTGTGACGATTTTAGGAACTGCTGTATCTGTATTCAGTAAATGGGGGAATCTCACAAAGACAATAACAAAAATATATATTTTGCATAAAGAAAATTATGATTATTACAATTTCTGCATTTGACATTTTTTAATAAATGTCCAGTAAAATGAGCACATTTTACCCCCAAATAACCCAAGGTTTTTTACATTAAAATCAGCAAATACGTATTACAAAAAAAAAAAAACACTACCATGATATAAAAATAAAAAAAATATATATATAATTAGGCATAAAGGCATGTTTTTTCTACATTTTGAAAAGGCGCAAAATACATTGTTACTTAGAAATTGCACGTAAAATTCACATTTACAAAGAAACGCTGCAAAAAATTCATTTATTGCTTTACTGTTAC
>NC_090187.1:42833503-42843503 GCF_024679245.1 Pseudorasbora parva
ATTTTTTGCAGTGTGAGGATCAATTATCATTGCTTTGGCACAAAATGCATTCAATGACTACATCTCTCAAATTTCATGAATTCTTTTACAGGCCAATTTGCACATGTTTTCAAAACTGTTAAACTTATGTTCAAAACAATAACATAATCCAAAACTGAATAATACAGCAATTTGCTACATTTCTACATATATTTTAAATCTTAAAATTAAATGCTATAAAAATAATTGGACCAGCCACAGCCGACTCTCATTGTAGATGAACATCTACACAGGTGTTACTCTTACAATTTCATTACAAAAGGAGACAACTGCTGAATAGTTTTGTATTGTGATGTAAACATGGACCCAGCCAGAGATAGAGAAGTGGCTGAAAGAGGAAGAAGAGCGGCTGGGAGGGGGTGAGGATGGTGGAAGAAGAATAAGAGAAAGATCAAGAGCTGTAAGAAGATGAGATTGGAGCTACTGTAATTGATCATGTAGAATGAATGAATGAATGAATGAATGAATGAATGAATGAATGAATGAATGAATGAATGAATGAATGAATGAATGAGGCATTTATATGTGGGGATCACAGTAAATCATGGTCTCTCAATGACAGAGTGCAGCCAAATCTGATGAAATTTGAATTCAGTGGATGGCGTGTATACAAATTCTTGAATTTTGGAATTACTCAGTGCAAAAAAATAAAAAGAAACAACATAAAATATTGACGAATTCTGCATCATGTCTGATTCAATCCAGTAATGTCTGGTTCAGACTACAAGATATTTTTGTATGTTACGATAGTTACTGTGTCAGATTACGCGATTTTTACTCCTAAAATCTTGTTGTGTCCTGGACTAGAAACATGTCAGACTACACGCTGCTACTCGACCAATCATCGCTTGTTGTCACAACATGCGTGATGCCATTGACTTTAAGAAACAAGAGCGTAACCAGCAGCCACATCACCCTGTAGCCCAAGACTGGTTTCCCGCTGAAGCTAAGCAGGGCTGAGCCTGGTCAGTACCTGATGGGAGACCAACTGGGAAAACCAGGAGCTGCTGGTAGAGGTGTTAGTGAGGCCAGCAGGGGGCGCTCACCCTGTGGTCTGTGTTGTCCTAACACCCCAGTGATGGGGATATATACTGATATAGTGATGGGGACACTATACTGACAAAGAGCACCGTCTTTCCGATGAGACGTTAAACCGAGGTCCCGACTCTCCGTGGTCGTTAAAAATCCTAGGATGTCCTTCGATAAAGAGCAGGGGTGTAACCCCGGCATCCTGGCCAAATTTGCCCATTGGCCTCTGTCCATCATGGCCTCCTAATAATCCCTCCTAATAATCCCCCTCTCCTGATTGGCTTCATCACTGTCTCCTCTCCACCAATCAGCTGGTGTGTGGTGGGCATTCTGGCGCAAAATGGCTGCCGTCGCATCATCCAAGTGGATGCTGCACATTAGTGGTGGTTGAGGAGATTCCCCCTTCTATGTAAAGCGCTTTGAGTGCCTAGAAAAGCGCTATATAAATGTAATGAATTATTATTAAATTATTAACAAACAATGTCTGAAGCAGCGTGTTTTGGCTGTTTTATGTTTAGAAAAGTGCAAAAATAGAAAGAAAACCCAACAAAGAACATGTTTCTGGCTTGCTGGAAGAGGACATTATGGGCTGTCAATCCTCCAAAGAGAACTTGAGGTAAAATATTGTTCTTTTTATATTAAATATTTAGTTATTAGCCAGTAGTAAAAGCTTGCCACCACAACGCATTTGTAAAACATATTTTAAGCTTACATTCCAGTAACGTTTCTCACCGGGTTCCTGAAGGGCTTCCGCTATCGTTCGCCAGCATTTTTCTTTTTTGGTTATGGTAGTCCGTCGATGACACATCGTACAGGCAGGAATACTATTGCCACAACTCCACGAACCTGTCCTCCATTTTATAATTCCACCTAAAGTTAGCCGCTCTGTCATCTCTCATGCGTTTCGCCGTGTTTGAAAGCTGTGTACGAAAACTGTCTGTGCTCCGGTTGGTCAGCGTCACACGTGACAGAACCCGTCGTGAAGGACCGAAAAAAAAATTAAACATGCTAGTCTTTCTGTCATGACGTCGTGAACTATCGCTGACGCGGATTCGGTTGTCGTATACTATGACACATTATACGAGATGAAACGATCGATTCTTGCGTCCCGACGTCCATTATCGTTTCCGAATCCCTACGACACCTTACGTCAAACAGATCGTGCCAAATTCGGGCTAATATCGTGTAGTCTGAACCAGGCATAACATATACTGCAGTGAATTATAAACATAGATGTGTCCTTGTTTTACACAAGAAAACATTGTATAATGCCACATGTTGTTATTGTTTTTTAGGTCATTGTTTTGTGGGTGACAGTGTATTTGTCAACTTTGCTATTTGCGAGTTGATATGAGACCTGAATAAAGTGTTTTGGTAGTTGTAGTGCATTTTGAATGTGAAATGAACTGCTTTGCCAAAGCTGAAAGTTGGTTAGGAGAACTGTGTGAAGAGTTTGGCAAAAGGGACCTAAGTATTGAGAAATGTGTCCTAGCGTCTGTAAAAAAACTGTAATATTTTTTTTCAATACTACCGTGTAATATATATAAATATAACACATATGTTTACCTTCAGGCAGTGTGGTCTGGTAGACCACAGGGCTCCATGGGCTGGAAAGCTGATCCAAATGAAGACGAACCGCAAACTCATAATTGGTGTTTGGGTCCAAATCACTGACCATCAAACTCTGGGCCAAACTGCAGGATCACACATGACACATGAGAGGATGTGGCAAATGAAACACTAAACCCTATGCTATTATACTATATACTCAAACGTGTAGTGTATGAATTATATAACATTGTTCTAGTGGTTAACTAGAAAACTTACATATTGTGCCTTTAATTCCGGACCAGCGCTTGTCGGGTCGTGTAATGTGTGAGAAGTGACGTACTGTAATCTGGTGATTGTCCGCATTTGCCATCACGGTGTGAATTGGCTATACATACACAAATACAGTGTGTCGGTACTCACGTCTGCAGGTAAAGCACCAGCGAGGCGTTCTGCAGTCCGACAGGGTTACAGCGGACCGTGTAGTTGACCGTCTGTGCGCTGGTGAAGGCGGGCCGGGCCCAGTGCAGGAACACCGAGGAGGAGGAGTTACTGTGGGCGTAAACATGATGAGGTGGCGGAGGGGGCGGGACCAGACGATCACGGACCGCTGCAAACAAACAAACATAACATGCTCAAATGATGCTATTACACTATTTAGTGTGTGTGAGAAAGAGAGAGAGTGTGTGTGTGTGTGTGTGTGTGTGTGTGTGTGTGTGTGTGTGAGTGTGTGTGTGTGTGTGTGTGTGTGTGTGTGTGTGTGTGTGTGTGTGTGTGTGTGTGTGTGTGAGTAGGTTTGTGTGTGAATGTGGGTGTGTATGTGTGGGCGTTAGAGTATTGTCTGAGTAGCTTTGATGTGTGATGAGAGAATTTTGTGTGTGTGTGTGTGTGTGTGTGTGTGTGTGTGTGTGTGTGTGTGTGTGTGTGTGTGTGTATGTGTGTGTGTGAAAGTGTATGTAAGTGTGAGTGTATGAGTGTGTGTTACAGTATTTATTAATCTTTGTTTATATTAGTTCATTGTTAATTCATGTTAGCTCAGGCCCATTAGAAATATTAATAATACTTTTATTTTTAATGTACCAGTAAATGTTGATAATAACATGAACTAAGATTAAGAAATGCTTTAGAAGTAATGTTAATTGTTAGTTTAAGTTAACTAAAGTGTTACATGAATCCCATTCTGCAAAAGGAAGCTATATCAGAGGTCTTCAACCCTGCTCATGGGGACCCACTGTCCTGCAGAGTTTAGCTCTAACCCTAAATAAAGACAGGTGAAGATAATCAAGATCTTCAGGAGCACATGTTAAAAATACACAGACAGGTGTGCTGAAGCAGGTTGGAGATAAACTTTGCAGGACAGTGGGTCCCCAGGAGCAGGGTTGAAGACCTCTGAGCTATATGCTTAAAACTATCACTTTCTGAGTAATGTTTGTACCACATGACATGAATATGTGTGTGTCTCTGGACTCACAAACACATCCTGGCGTGCTGATGGTCTGGTCCGCCTGGTACCCGTCACCCATGAAACTAAAGGCCAAGAGTTTGACGTGGTACTTCTTCCTGGGGTCTGTAGTAAAGACAGAGACAAAAACAAAATCAAGTTTAAAATCTGTTTCCGTTCCATTTAAAATAGGCATCAAATCGACCAGAATATTATGAATAATGTGATGTGTATATATATAATTGCATGAGGAGTCATGGGAAAATACAGATTCCTGTAAAGCCGGGTGCACACTGTGCGATTTTGGCCACGATTTGGCCGTCTGAGACAAATTAAGCAAATCCTAAAAGATTCCTCAGATCCCAGGCTAAAATCTGACGTCTTTGGTCGCTAGTTTGACATGTTCACCGGCAGCCGATTAATGAGCGCTGCGATAAAATTTACCTCAGACTAAATTCTGGCAGTGTCAGAAGATTTGGCACACAAACCTGCAGTGTGACTTCTCCTACGACGATCGTCAAATATCTCTGTTTTTTAACATAAACTATGACCAAAATGAGAGCTAGAGATTTCTTTGTAGCCTCCATTTCAGTCCTGCGTGTAATGCAGCTCACCGTCACCGAACGCTTCATTCATTGATGATAGAAAACTCCTTGTGCGTGTCCGTTTTTACCGCACCTTGACTATCGTACAGTCTGACATTAATGACAGCTGAGATCTTACAGTGTGAGATGGCTTACAGCGGGGATCATGTTCGTACAGTCTGACAAACAACATTCCCAAAGGATTTGGAAAAATCACACAGTGTGCAGGACCCTTAATGCACGTAATTGTGATCATATTTTCTAAAGGTTTGGTACGTTTCTGTGTGAACGGGTTATAAGAGAAGGAGCTCTCGGCTGCACGTATGTAACAGCAGATGTATGACATGTCAGCTGAAGCGTGTGTGTGTGAGATAGCCGTGCCGTGTGTTTAGCGCGTGCAGTGTGCACGTGTCTAATCAGCGGCAGATGCCCTGAGCTAGAGGTGTTGGTCAGTGAGTTTGCAGTCGATCCTCGATACAAAAGACGAGTGTCCATCCCCCGTTCAGGCCATCCATCTGCCCGCACCCCCTCAATGACTGACCACTGACTCGCGGTCACATCCCATTCACAACCAGGCCAGAGGTTAAATCACAGACCCAAAGGCCATGGGAAACACACACAGACACAGAGAGGACAGTCACATGACCAAACCCACGACCCTAAAGGACCATAGAGAGACCCCGCCCGGACTGACAGACAATTGACTGGTATGATATTCAAATGACATCTAAGAATCACATTATTAAAAATTGCAATAAAAAACTTAGTTACTTCTTACTCTTTTTTGCATTTATTAGACGGGATATACAAATTATTTTATATTTATTGCACTCACAAAGAGCCATTACTACACTGCAAAAAATGCATTTCTTACTTAGTATTTTTGTCTTGTTTCTAGTCTAAATATCTAAAAATTCTTACAATAAGAAACATTTACTAGACATGTAAAAATTATTGTCTTATTTTGGAAAATAACTCAAAATTAAGAGATTTTTTGCTTAAAATGAGCTAAATAATCTGCCAGCGGGGTAAGAAAAATAATGTTATTTTAAGGTTATTTTACTTACCCCACTGGCAGATTATTTTGCTTATTTTAATCAAAAACTCTTTTAATTTTGAGTTTTGTTTCCCCTAAAACAAGACAATTACTTTTGCTTAGTAAATACTTCTTGTTTTAATAATTTTTAGATGTTTGGACTAGAAACAAGACACAAATACTAAGTAAGAAAAGCATTTTTTGCAGTGTAGTCATTAGATTATATAACTAAAGTGAACTATATCATTTATTTTTTGACATTTTCAGATTGTGCCATGCACTCGGCCATGTAAAAAACTTACGCAACATAATTTTGTAGAAATTTTACAACACAAAACTATTTCTAGTTTTCTTTTGATTGTATTTATGTTAATATATAATAAATGCTTTAAGTGTGGCATCTGTATTAGTTATCTTATGACTTACACTGTCCTGTAGTTTTCACTTTGGTCACATGGTGGCGCTACACAACACAGAGCTTCAATACTGACACGACTGATCATGTTCTGAGCTTCATATCCTCAGGGATTACAACGGAACTAATAACATCAACTTTCTTCAACATCATGATACGGGTTCAAACGCACATTTACAGTCATATAATACATATACAGGGAATATCAGTGATTCTGTGAAGTTTTTTTTACTATTATTTAATTGTTCTGCTTTTGTGCAATTCATATAAACAGTCCTGTGGGGACAAAATTCATTAATATTATATATAAACTATTAAATATTTTGAAATAGCTATATATACATGAATATATATATATATATATTTCAATCCATATCTTCATCTATATACAGCTATGTCATTGTAACTATTTTTTATTTCAGTTTATGTTATTATTTATGAATATTTTTAAATAGCTTTTATTTTTATATTTTCAGTATAATCTTAAGTTTCAATTTTAGTAGGTTTGTTGTTTTGTCATTTTTATTAGTCTCCCTCTCTCTCTCTCTCTCTCTCTCTCTCTCTCTCTCTCTCTCTCTCTCTCTCTCTCTCTCTCTCTCTCTCTCTCTCTATATATATATATATATATATATATATATATATATATACACACACACACATTATAATAAATATATAATTTTAGTGTTAAGTTTTAGTAGGTTATATGCTTAATATATATATATATATATATATATATATATATATATATATATATATATATATATATATATATATATATATATATATATATATATATATATATATATATATAAAGCATATAACCTACTAAAGCTTAACACTAAAATTATATATATATATATATATATATATATATATATATATATATATATATATATATATACATATTTTAATTAATTTTATTAGAGCTTAAATTTATTTCAGTTAAATTTTTAAAAATGTATATATATATATATATATATATATATATATATATATATATATATATATTAAGTATATAACCTACTAAAACTTAACACTAAAATTATATATATATATATATATATATATATATATATATATATATATATATATATATATTAATTTAATTAATTTTATTAGAGCTTAAATTTATTTCAGTTAAATTTTTAAAAATTTTAAGTGAAATTTTTCATTTAATATTTATATTTTATTGTAGCTTTAGTTTTTATTACAGTTTTTAACTTATTAATTGAGTTCCTCAAATAATGTGAGGTCAGGAAAGCTGAATTTATAATAATCAAACAAGAAAATGCAGATTAGTTGTGTCATGTCAGCTGCCCAATTACGGTTACAGAGAAAACAATGAGCACTGATAAACTATGATCAGATTAAGGGTTAAAGGCCTAGATATGGATCTGGGACAGATGAAGCATTAGATGATCACTGATATTGGCAGAATGAGTCTTTAAAGCTGGTGTGCTGGTGAACGGATCTCTATCAGTCCAGACTGACTAGAGCAGGGCAAATACAGCAGCCCTGCCATGATTGGACGGTTAGGTAAGGAGTGTGTGTCATTGAGACCCACAACCCTGAAGAGGCTCCGTGGAGCCAGTCAGAGGTCAAGGTTCACACACAGATAAAACTCCTCAGGAATCTGGAGTCAGAGGTCAGGCACACAAGCCAGGCCTCTTTCTTCAGGCCATCAACATTCAGAGGGAGATAAAGAAGCTATGTGGATGGGAGGAATGACACACAAAAAACACTTTAAATCTTATGGAAAGCAAGACGTGTGTGCATCCACAAACAAGAGCATAAATAAAATAAAATAAAAATAATAAATAAAATGTAATAAATAGAACGCATGTACATGGATGTGGGTTTTAAATATATATATATATATATATATATATATATATATATATATATATATATATATATATATATATATATATATATATATATATATATATATTTAATATAACATAAATATATAAATAAATAAAAATAATAAAAAAATAATATATATTTCATTCACATATACAATATTCTCTCTCTCTCTCTCTCTCTCTCTCTCTCTCTCTCTCTCTCTCTCTCAAAAAAAATGAAACTAAGATAAGCAGGTCAAGAAAAAGTTCTCAACTGTGAATCTCAATTTTTGAGTCCATTTCCAATAAGCTTTGAAGTCATTAAATATTTACATGTTTATCTACGGGACAAAATGATGCCTCAAAAGACTTGTCTTGAATCCAGGAGGTACCAAAATACTGACAATACAAACAGACAATGCAAAGTAGCACGTACTCCACAGAAACATGAGACACCTCAAACATTAAACCCCAAAACCACCCTGGACAACAGCATCTCTACCGCACAATAGCCTGGAGATATTAACCACACAATGGGGGGGTCGGGGGGGTCTGTGTCGTGACATTTGACATGGAATCTGGGCAAGTCAAATCCTGTCGAGAGGGACGGGGAGCAGCGAACATGCAGGACAAAATGAGGAGTGACTATTACAGCACACCTTCCCTCAACATGATCTGAGGAATCTTCTTAAACTTCAGAGCTGCAAGGCCCAAAAAAATCAGAACAGAACTTTTTTATTTTATTTGATTGATTTCGCCTGGGCCACGCACCCTGCGATACCTCTCTGTCCCACCAGGGGGCGCCGCCCACAGATTGACAAGTTTAGTTTAAAGGGATAGTTCACCTTAAAATGAAAATTCTTTCATCCCTTTCTCACCCTCTAGTTGTTTCATACCTGTATGAATTTCTTTCTTCAGCTGAACAGAAGGAAAGATATTTTGACGAATGCCAGTAACCAAACAGTTAACTAGAGCCATTGACTTCCACAGTAGGGAAAAAAAATACTATGGAAGTCAATGGCTCCAGTTAACTGTTTGGTTACTGACATCCTTCAAAATATCTTCCCTTGTGTTCAGCTGAAGAAAAAAATTCATACAGGTTTGAAATAGCTTGAGGGTGATTAACGGATGACATAATTTTCATTTTAAAGTGAACGATCCCTTTAAGGGGTGATGAATTAAGAAATCAACTTCCCCTTGAGCTTTTGATATGTGAAAGGTCATGGTAATATAAGATTATCCTATACGTTTCAGAGCTGAAAACTTCCTTGTTAGTCAAAGAAAAGCTTTTATAGACACCAGGCCCAGAAAACGATCGTGTGCCGCATCTTTACGTAATCATGTGATGAAACACCGCCTCTACAGAATGATAAGCAGCTAGCCAGCAGCAATAAACATACTGAAGAAGAGAGCAAGATATTGTGGAAGAACACAGTCGCTGCATAAGCTTCCTTCAGATCCTAATATATTATGATTGTGTGATACTACTACATTTATTTTTAATGAAGTTCCAGCTGACGTGGGGAAGACATTCGTTCGTAAACAAGTCTCAGCTCGCTGCTGGATTTGCAGACATATTGAGATTAAAACACGATGCTGTGCCTTGTATATTGGATCCGACAGGAATGGTCCAACACACCTATGTGAGTAAAATGTCTTTTTTACATGTAATAGTAGTCCACCTGTGTGTTTTCCACCAAAACGTGAGCTCAACCGCAGGCCGGTCTAAAAGTGAAATAATATTTGTGGCAAGGGGGGCGTGGTTCTGCGAGGTCTGCAGCGGGAGAGAGAGCTCAGAGCGGAGCGGCAGGTAAGTAGGTCAAGCACAGATGACGAACACCTGTTTCTGATTGCAGTAATTGGCAGGGAGAGAGCGCATTTAAGCCGCGGCCGGGAGAGAGCTGGGAGAGAGAGTTGGACTGGGACTCCGTACACACAACAGAGAAAGACTGAGAGTCTGACACGGAGTGTCTGAGCAGTGAAGGAGTGATCCTTATCGTGGAGAAACTGAGTTACCACACACACATGTGTGTTTGTTTTATTGCTGAAAAGACTGAATAAAGA